>NC_073691.1:195121848-195214341 GCF_029784155.1 Uranotaenia lowii | reverse complement strand
TCTCTATACTTAAATGTTTCGACATTTTAGGTGACATGCGCTTTTTACTTAAATGTTAATTTTTTATATTCTTTCAAGTTTGATGATATTTTTGATTACGATCCTTTTTTCTGACTTTTGAAACTGAGAGTTGGATCTAATATCAAGTTAAAGTCCTATATAGCTAAACTTTGGAAAAGTTCCTTTCAACCACTGAGCATAAAAGGTAGATTCCTGATCCTCCAATCCGTTCTTATGATAGTTATGCAATTTACTTGGAATCACAAAATGGATAACATTCAATTCTCAAACTGACTGGATAAATTCCTATCATCTTCTAAAAATAAACCAAAAATAAACAAAGGTGATTTTTTATCAGTTATATAATTTTCTATTGGTGTTATCAAAACTCATCAAATATGATTTGGTTATGGAAATGTTTTGAGTCTATCGAAAATTTTACATCCATATTGCTTAAGTTGCTAAAAGAATATGACATTTCAAAAAAATTAACGGTGCACGAACAATCATCTAAGAAAATTGCCTTGATTCTGATGCAACAAAAAACAAATTTCGTAAATATGCTTCTTACCGGCTAGTTGCAGCACCCCATAGAGACAATCATATCCAAGTATCCATTTTACTGGTGCCACGTGAAAAGAACACTGGCAATGAAAATTGGCGCCAAAACATCCTATAGATAGAAGGATGAACATTAGTAAGCCTTGACTGCTTTTAGCGCCTTCCTACTCTGGTTGATTCGAATGAAACAAAAAATAAAAATTGGGTGTCATGACTTTTATCTGATACGAATAAAAACTAAAAATTAATTTTCAAATTCCACAAAAACATTTTCAAAATTATCTCTCCGTTGTGTTTTTCTCCGCGTGAAGACGAACACAACAAAAAAATCGCATGCAAATCGGATGATCCAGTGAAGAGTTTTGCGTGTTCGCACATTTCTGATCTGTTAAAGATATGTTAATATTACTTACACTCTAATGTCAAAAAAGTAGTCAGTTTTTCTTTCAATGGGCGATGGGCGCGCTCACAAGCCCGGTATACGATTTCTCGTGTGTTAAACAGAGAAAGCAATAGCCTTCACTCCAATTTCACTCCGATTAGCTGTCATTCTTATGGAAATCTGTGTAAGAGTAAAGAGCAAGCTTTATTCTTTTTAGCAGGCCCAATCCCAATTAGTTTTCCTCATCAAAAAAATGTAAAACATCCCCCAGTTCTGTTCATCTTGTTGATGATCGACTCGTTAGAAAGCGTTTGCACTTTGATAGTCTTTGGAAATTAAACGCTGACTTAATGATGCCTAGTCTTGCTATCAAATGAATGTAATGCCAAATTATACTATCATCATGGTCTCAGGTTTGAAATTCATGGATGTTAAGGATGCCTTAACAATACCTCGTTTTGGTATCAGGTTATATTTTACACCAAAGTATGCTCTCCGCTTGCTATTGATACCTCATTTTAGTTGCAGTTTGCTTTCAAAATGAACATTTTTTAAACCTTATTGATGACTATTTTTGCTACCATGGCAGAATCAATACTAATTGATGCTTTCATTTTGCTATTGAAACCTTAATTTGGTCTCAGCTTGTTATCGCTTTTGGCATCGAAGTCTGCTCGGGTTAACAACTCGCTGAAAACCACGTGTTAATAATTTGAATATTTGTTCATAATGCATATTAAACTAACGTTTCCGCAAAGGTGGTCCTTCTATTCTTAATAAGGGTTGTCCTAAAATATTGAGAAAAATATTATTACACCCTTAGTTTAAATGACAAATAAACAGAGTCTCGAACATAAGTGACAAAATAGAAAATTGTCTGAAAAATTGAAAAAAATGAAAATTACAAAATTATTCCAATAACAAAAATTAACAGAATAACATTTTAAATCCAATATAGATATGGGAATCAAACCCATGCCATAAGTGAACTAGCGATTACCATCTTCATCTCTACCACTCGGAAACTCATACAAAAATCTTTGAATTATTTATTAATGAAATTTCGTCTAAAAATTTCATTAAAAAAATTGAACTCACTTAATTCTATTCCACACAGCAATTTGAACCTAAATTACCTCAAAAAGGAAGAATTTATTTTTCTTGTAATATTTTAAATATTTTTCTCACTTTTTTAACCTATTCCAATTTTAAGTACTTTCACAAGAATCGTACCTAATTCTAGATCGTTGGTGTCATTTTTTATTAATTTAAAATAAGCCAAATCTAAAACAAAGATCTCGTAATTAAAATCCTCCTTCAACATTGAAACAATATTTGGAAGGTTCCTATACGAAAAAAAACCTTTAAGTTATTAATTCGAAGTAATCAACTTATGCATTCAAAACTTGACAAAATTTATCATATGCCGTATCGTTTGTGGTGACATGGTTTTTACAAACAAGAAGTAAGAAGTAATATGAAAAAAAATTATTTATACTTTTTGAGGAAGTAGACATTGATTTTAAGTTGGAGTTTAATTTCATGGAAGACTTTCTTCAAGATTTGATTTGAATGGATTTCATAATTAGATGTGTTGCAACGCACACAGAAGTATATGAAAAAAAAAATAAAAATTGAAACAGGTCATCACGCAGAGAACAAAATCTCAAAATGAAAAAAATGACAATTTGACGTTTCGAAAGCTGCAAATTTTGACCTAATTAAATTCCAATTTTTTAACCAAAGTGTATTAGATTTTATCGTTTTCGCTAATTCCGATTTGATGTTATCTTTTTGATTCATCTTCAAAAAAAAACCGCAGAAAACGAATCAAAGTGAACAACACCATCAATTAATCACTTAAACGCTCTTTGTGTACACTTCCAGAGTGCTCTTTGGGAGACGCACTTGTAGAGTACTCATTTCAATTTTGAGTGTTGTGTACAGGGGACTGAGATAAACGGAGGATCATCGTCAATGATCAAATAAATTTTGCAGCCAATGATTGAATTTGTGGTAATTTGTTGCAATTTGTTAGAGGGAATTAGGCTGATGTCATGCTGAAGCAACTAGAACGCGACCTACAACGCAACGTTCACACGACTAACCAGCTCTCATTTGATCTCCATGGAAATCGCGCAGACCTGTCATACTGGTCGCTTTGTGTAGCGCGACCAATCTGATGCCAATGTGTTTTGTAGCGCGACTAGTAGGAAATCCAATAGGAATATTGTTTTTTTCTCGATTTGAAGCAGTGATTCCGGGTTTTAAGCACAATAGTACGAAGATCTGTCCGAACTTGTGATAATAAACTAAAAAATATCTTAATCGGCGAGAAAATTTTCATGAATTCTTAGTTCCAGCAAAAAAAACAAGGAATTTTGTCGGTTCAAATTTTGGCATTCTTGCAATCCGGGTCGTGATTTGATGAGTTTTTGATGGCTCCCGAAAGAAAGGAGACGATTCAAAGCATTATCAGATGTAGAGAAGTGATGATTTGTAGGGAATTTCAAAGTCACAGGTCGCGCCAGCATGACATACCAATGCGTTGCAACGCAATCTTATTGGAACGTTGCGTTGCGTTGCGTTGCTAGTTGCTTCAGCATGACATCAGCCTTAGAAAGTTTAAGTTAAAATGAGAGAAACCGGTGCTCAGAGAGAAGGAAAATGTGCTAATTGTTGCAAATTGTTGCAGTTTGTTAAGCAGTTGTGGAATTTTGATCATTACCATTCCAAATGCAAAGAATTCTCTCTCCACTGCAATCCCTTGGTTGTGTAAGTGACGAAAAAAGCTCCCAGAGTGTATATCGTCACTCTGATCCAATCAACCACTCTTGCTCCTGTGTGGAAAGCCACAGTCTATTAGTGACTTGGTACCAGTTCAGTGTATGAGTGATGCCTAAGCCTCCGCGCAGAGATGCCAATGTGCCTGATTTTTCAGGCGTTGCCTGATTTTTCGAGCCTCTGCCTGACAACCTGATAAGCCGTTGAATTTCCCTGATTTTTGAAAATATCCCTGATTTTGCCTGATTTTTGTGAATGTCGTGAAAAATGGGTAGTAAGGAACTTAAGTAGGTATCATAGCTGAAGTAAAAAAGTGAAAATGTGGCTGAATGAAAGCAATCGAAAGATTCCCGTTAATTTTTATTTAAAAAGAGAATTAAAGGGAATCTTTCGATTGCTTTGATGCAGTAGAATTATTCAACTAAGTAGGCTCACAACACCATATTAGAGTGAAAATGTGGAGCGACGACCAAAAAAAAAAAAAAGGTCATCACTTAGAGCAAAATTTCCGTTACTTTCACGTTGCCTGATTTTGCCTGATTTTTATTTCGCCAGTTCCCTGATTTTTGAAAATAAATGTTGGCAACCCTGCCTCCGCGCTCCACTATCTCTGTGTGCGTTAATGAAAGCTTGCTTGTCGTGGCGCTTCATTGAGTAGTCAGCCTTGATGGCGTCCGGGCGTGTGTGTTGCATGCAGAGATGTTAAAATCGCGAGTCTACATACTCGCACTTTGCCCTTCTTTGCAGAACGATTTTATTTCGTTAAACTCAAACTGCAATGATGCTATCGATAGTTCAACTCGGAAAGCATCAGGGAGTAAGCTTCGGGTAAACTCGGCAGGAGTAAACAGCAATCGGGGGAAACATCAGCGAAGCGAACGTACAGTTCTGCGAATTCAAAATTTGAATCGTTTTCGTTCGGCAGCCGAACACATCAATCGGACAGCGCATGGGGGCGTGGCTAAAAGTGATAGATACAAGGGAACGGGAAACGAGCGAGAGAAGGGTGCGAGGCAACGTTCACTCGGTCCGTCGTGCAACGATCGCTCGTGTGCATTCGTGTACGGTTAGCATCGTTCTGTTGTTTCGTTGGTGTGATTTTATTCCTGCGAGGCATGGAAATCATCAATGCAGAACTGTTCTCTTCGTTTTGTGTGCAATCACGTAATGATTGGAACGAAGATAAAATCAATCTGCACACAACAACTTATACTGTATTTGTTTTCTCCACTCGTGGAGTGTTCCACCGTACCCGATAAAAACAAACACAAATCATCCTTTTTCTGGCAGCGCTGGTTTTTGATCGACCGTCTCGTTTTATTGTCCCGCAGTTTTATTGAAATTTATAGTAGTAATACGTATTTTTTAATCCGTGATGAGTTTAAGTGGCGTTATTTAGTGTTCAGTGTGCAAAACCGTACTATGATTTTCTACTTTGGATTGTCCTAAATGTGTTAAAATTGAATTTTCCTCTGTGCTAAAATACATAAAAAAAAACATACCCCAAGCGTTCGTGTGGTGAGCTGTGTATTGAAAGTCACTTCTCTAGGTTGGTGAGTAAAGTGAACTTTTCTTTCTTATTACTTTTCACAACTAACATTCTCAAGAGTATATTGCACAGCAGCAAATCGTTGACCAAGCATATATCTCAACCATATCTGCATGCGTCCACCGTTTGTCGGTCTATCTGAGTGAAAAAAAACTGCCGCTGTTCAACTTCTTGTGGTTCTATCATTTGCTCAGCTGTTAGTAAATCTCGTCGCTGAGCTGTGTAGTATTTGGCCAACCTCGGGGCACTTGCAAGTAGTGCGAAAGTGTGTGTCTCTGTTATTAGCGCACTTCAAAGGGTTGTGTTTCTTGCACTTGCTAGCTTGTTAGTGAATCTCGATCGCTAGCGGTGAAGATTAGGCAAACGCAGCCAGCGCACATGAGTAGGTACGAAAGTATTGTTGCTTCCGTTAGTAGCACACATTGTTGGAACTAGCGTTTGCTGGTTTTCATGGTGACTCGTCACTTGTATTCTTGATAGTCGTACACAGTGCAACATAAACTTGAAAATTGTTCTTTTTGGAAAGCAATGATTTTAACTTTCGATTTTATTAGATTTTTTTTTTATTGTGCGTTTAATATGTAATCAATTTTCTTTTATTTCAACGCTTTTAAATTGAATTATCTTCATCTCCGTACACACACATAATTTAGGTTTGTCTTTGCCCTTAAAATTTTATTTGTTTTGCGATTTTGACATTGAACCCTTTTGAAAAACGCTTTTTAATTAAATATTTCTCATCTCCGTACATACAAATAATTTAAGATAGCTTATGATTTTTTTTTTAATTTAATTTTTTTTTTCCTCTTTTCATAACACTTTTTCTTTGAAATATTTATTTGTATTGTTTTCTTAAATAATCTTAGTTTGTGCGTTTGTTAAAATAAACTTATAAGTCTTTTATTTCTTAACTTTAATAATTTCTAGCTTTAGTTGTGCGTTTCATCAAAAGAGTTAGTTCCTTTTTAGCTTTTAATTGTTGTATTATGGCGATGGCGAACATGGAATGTGATGATGAAGTTATTTGTATTGAATGTAATAATGTTGAAAATAATCTTGATAAAATACTTACTTGTGCATATTGTTTCAAGAGCGTTCATCTTCGCTGCAAAAATCTGATTGGAAGTGCAGCTCGCAAAATGAAAGCGCAGCAATACTTTTGCGATGCCAACTGTGCATGTATTTACGCCAAAATAATAAGTTTACGGAAAGATCATGAAACAATTATCGAAAATATCCATACTAAAATTGAAACGACCGTACATAATGTGGTTTCACATGAATTGACCTCAATCAAAACGGATATGAGATCAGTTACTACTGCGATAGAGGCTTCGCAGGAATTTTTGTCCACGAAATTCGATGAAATTCAGACTGATTTCAAAGACATAAAATTCCGAAACGATGCTCTTGAAAAAGAAGTAACTGATCTCAAATCTAAGCATTCAAATCTTACCAATCAGGTCCATAAATTGGAAATAAACCTCGACCGATTTAACCGGGAGGCTGTTTCAAAAAACCTCTTGATCTTCGGATTGCCATACAATAATAGAGAAAATACACAAGAACTTGTACGCAAAACATGTGGCACTTTTGGCTACGACCTTAAAACTGAATCCATTTTAAACGCTGTTAGATTAATATCATCCAATAAACCCAATGAAAAGTCTCCACCAATTAAAGTTCTATTAAAAGATACAGTAATAAAAGAAGAAATTTTCAGTAAAAAAAGAATTTTTGGGAAACTTGCCTCTTCTTCAATAGATCCTTCATTAGTAGTTGATGGTAAACCACTAAACGTCACAATAAGGGATGAATTGACGCCCTTATCCATGGAAATTTTAACTGAATTGCGCGAATATCAAGACTTAATTGGAGCCAAATACATTTGGCCCGGAAGAAATGGTGCCATTTTGGTCAAACAAACAGATAATTCAAAACCTGATATAATCAAAACTAAATTTGAAATGAATCGCTTCATGAGCATGCATGTCACTCAGCAAAGAAATAACACATCCACGATTCCAAATGAAAGTCCTTCGCCCAAACGAAAAAGGAACAATGCTGATCCACGATCAAAATAAGATCTTAGATCTACAAATGTTTAAAACTGAAATATATTTTATTCAATGGATAGTTTAATGAATAGATACCATGAAAATGTAGAAGATTTTAATTTAAGTACTTTTAATAATGATTCAAGATCCTTTAGAATTTTGCAATGGAACGTACGTAGTATGAATAATTTAGATAAATTTGATTGCATATTACAGACCATTGATCATTTTAATGTTTGTATCGATGTTATTGTTGTTTGTGAAACCTGGCTTGGTAAAGATAACTGTTGTATTTACAACATTCCGGGATATACATCGATTTTCTCTTGCCGCGACCAACCATATGGAGGCCTAGCTATGTATATAAAGACAAATTTGAAATTTAAAACTACTGAAAATATAACTTTTGATGGCTTTCACCGAATTAGTGTCGAAATTTGTACAAGTGGTCAAGTAATTTGTGTTCATGGCGTATATAGACCCCCTTCATTCCCGTTTAACATGTTTTGTGATCAAATTGAATCTCTTCTAACGTCTGTTGCTGATAATCACTCCTGCTTCATTGTCGGTGACCTAAACGTTCCTGTGAATTTGATTAACCTGAATACCGTAGCAAAATATAGATCTATCTTAGAATCTTTTGGATACGCTTGTACAAACACCTTTCCTACTAGGCCAACAACTCAGAATATTCTAGATCACGTTATATCGAAGCAAATTGACTTAGATCGATTGAAAAATGATACAATCTTTTCTGATGTTAGTGACCATTTACAAATACTCACATCATTCAATTTATTATGTGATAAAAATGTAACAATTCTTAGGAAAGAGATAGTTGATAACGCTAAACTAAACAGCTTATTTGTGAATTATTTAAACAGTATTCAACTACCAGAAAATGTTGATGAAGGCCTACAAGAAATCACATCAACTTACAATCGCTTTGTGAAAATTTCTTCTCGAACACTTAATAAAAGGGTAAAACTTAAAGGAAATTGCTGTCCGTGGATGACATTTGACCTCTGGACACTCATCAAAATAAAAGAGAATTATTTAAAACGATCGAAAAAGCATCCAAATGATATCAATTTAAAAGAGATGCTAATTCACATAAATAAAAAATTGAGTTCAAAAAAACAAGAATGTAAAAGGCTCTATTACGAGCGCTTATTAAATAATTCACCACATTCAAAGCTCTGGAGAAACATTAATACGCTCTTAGGTAAATCTAAAACGACTTCCTCAATTAACCTTTCAGATGAAAGAGGTGTTATAACCAATAGTACACAGATTTGTGAGAAATTTAACAAACACTTTTCCACAATTGGAAAGAACCTGGCTGAAAAGATTCCAGTAAATACTGAAAATGATCATTTGACTCAAATCGAACAGGTAGAAAATACAATATTCTTACGGCCCGCTAGTGTAAACGAGGTTCGACTTGTAATTTTTTCACTTAAAAATAAAAAGGGTCATGGACCAGATGGTTTCCCTGTTAATGTCTTGAAAAATAACCACGAAACATTCTCGCACATACTTACACAATACTTTAATAAAATTTTGGAGTCAGGAGTTTTCCCGAACTGTCTAAAAATTGCGAAAGTCATCCCTGTTTTTAAGGCTGGCGATTTGCTTGACGTCAATAACTATCGCCCTATCTCGACTTTAAGCGTTTTTAGTAAAGTGTTCGAGAAGCTTCTTGTTAATAGAATTGTAGACTTTCTAAATCAGAACAATATACTTTATAAACTGCAATATGGATTTAGATCAGGTTCGAGCACTCAAATTGCCATCTCAGAATTAGTTGACTCCATCATATGTAAAATAGAGTCAAAAAATATTGTTGGGGCACTATTTTTGGATCTCAAAAAAGCCTTCGATACTCTAAATCATGACATATTATTGTCCAAACTGTATAAATACGGGATAAGAGGAACAGCAAATAATATCCTTCGTAGCTACTTAGAAGGTCGCAAGCAGTTTGTGGCTATTGAAAACACAAGAAGCGAATTAAGAAATATTGATATCGGTGTACCACAAGGGAGTAATATCGGGCCATTACTTTTCCTTTTATATGTCAATGATTTATGTAACCTTCAACTTAAAGGCACAGCACGTTTATTTGCCGATGATACAGCAATTTTTTATTCTGAAACTTCACCTGATATTATAATTCAGCACATTGAAGACGACCTAAAACTGCTTTCAAAATATTTCAATTCAAACCTACTTTCACTAAATTATACTAAAACAAAATACATGTTGTTTCGTTCTTCGCATAAAAAGCTACTTCGTACTAATGACCCAGCTATGAATGGAAATACTATTGAGAGAGTTAGTTATTTTAAATACTTGGGAATTTACTTAGATGAAACTCTCTCATGGAATCGTCACATTGAACACTTGGAAAAAAAAATTACTCCTCTTTGCGGTGTTCTTTGGAAACTGAGAAATTTTGTTCCACAACATGTTCTCTTTAAATTTTATTTTGCGTTTATCCACTCTCAATTGAACTACCTTATTATGATATGGGGAAGAGCCTCCTTGTCCCACTTACAGAAACTTCAAACGCTCCAGAATAGATGCTTGAAAAACATCTTAAAGCTCCCTTTGTTATTCCCTACCCTTCAGCTTTACTCTTTAAGAACGCATAACGTTCTTCCAATATCTGAACTCTGTGATTTGCAAACTGTTGTATATGTCTATGATAATCTACACTCAATTGAAAATATTCAAAACCTCCATTTTACTACGGGGTTGCGAACTCATAACACTCGCCAGTCAGATTTCTTGCAACGAAGCCGATCCACAACATCATTAGGGCAAAAAAGAATTTCATTTATTGGACCTACTAAATACAACACCTTACCAACGGATATTAAAAACATAACCAATCGTTCCATGTTCAAAACCAAAGTGATACAGCTTTTGAAAGAAAAATTGAACCATTAAAACAGTCGATCATCAACCAGTCTTTGTTTTGTTTACCTTTTGTACTTTTGTAGCGTTAATATCTAATATTATTTTTCTTAAAAATCTTGTAGTTTGTATTTTATCTTATAAAATTATTGAACATAACATAATAAAATTAGCAATAAATAAATAGTATATTAGTAAATATCGAATAATGAATCTCTTCAAAGGAAATTATTTTCCATTGAGATTTCATATTGTAGTCAATTTAGTTAAATAATACATTTCCTCGCACGACATTATAAATATTTGTGTTCTCAGCATGATTAAAATTTGCTCGCGTTTACTCTTATTATCATTTTGCTGCCAGACATGCTGAGAACAGTAGCGTCCATTACCAGGGGGCTCAATTGAGCCTTTTGGTGTGGGGGAGTGTGGTGGGCCGCTACAAAAAAAAAAAAAAAAAAAAAAAATCCTCGCCAGTGTATTGCTACCTCGCTCACTCACACGCTCTCTCGCAACACTGGCAAAATTATCGGTGGGCCACCGTCCGTAAGCAGAACTCCGACAGGTCAAAATCAGTGCACCACCGTCCGAATAAACAAACAGTTTGACAGCACCTAGTGGTGCACCAGTGCAACACTAGTGCAACACTCGGCATAAACAAATACGGTATTAAACTCGGAAAAAATCAGCCTAATGATTCTTTCCGAAGCGAGTTTACGCACCGCTGGTTGCATGTTGAGTGATTCCTTGTGAATATTCAGTTTACATAGCTCCGCTCACAACAACATTTAAAGAGCGGAGCAGATAATTACGCCGCTCTTGTAGGGCTCTGAGATGCGTCCGAAGCCTGCCAGCAATGAACTAAATCGAGTTAAAATATAAAAATGCGATAAATAAACAATATCAAAATCAAAGCTTACTAATGTAATGAAAATTGCAGGCTCAGAGTGATATAATTCCAATGTGGTACAAAGACAGGTGATGAACAAACACGCACACTATTACAGAACTCGTTATTTATAAAGTAAAAAGGTAAACAAAACCTACGTCACTTGCCAGGATGTTCATCTATCCTAAGCGAGAATCGTAAACAGCAGTTGGCGATGATTTTTTTCTCTATAGTTTTCGCTGTAGTTTCGGGTACCCAACCCCGGTGGATGCTTTGGTCGCATGCAGACTGAGAAGGTGGCCGCACGCGTCTGTTCCCCAGGTCAGGGGCGGCGTGCAACAACAACCGAGCGTCTGTTCTCCAGGTCAGGGGCGGCTCAAACAGCGTCTGTCTTGCAGCAAGCGGCTGAATTTATGAAATGCGGCTCCCGCCAGCTAAGTCCAAGATGGCAGCCCCATCGCGGGATAGGGACTTTAGGCTAACAACCTACTGCTCCCGATTTAAAATTGTTACGGAATCCGAAAGAACTGACCGACCTGGAACTTTGGCGACGACTTTTAGCATGAAAACACGGACACGAATTGGAACTTGGAATGTTTTGACCCTTGCCCAACAAGGCAAACTGGAACAACTTGCTAGAGAGGCTAGCCGCCTCAAGCTTGAAATTCTGGGACTGAGCGAAGTCCGTTGGCCTAATACTGGAGAACACAAGACACAATCCGGGCAAGTCCTGCTTTACTCTGGCATACGTGGAGAACATGCTACTCGGGAACGAGGAGTTGGTTTCCTGTTAAGCCCGCAGGCCTACGCGGCCCTCATTAGATGGGAACCTATAAACGAAAGAATAATCGTAGCCAGATTTAGAACACGGGTTAGAAACCTTACAATGGTCCAGTGTTATGCGCCGACTGACGTTGCCGACTTGCAGGAGAAAGAGCAGTTTTACAGTCAACTGAACAGCGTGGTTGAGAGAATTCCGAAGGGTGACATTCAAATCCATTTGGGCGACTTCAACGCAAAAATTGGCTCCGACAATCAGGACCTTGAGCGTATCATGGGGCGCCATGGCCTAGGACAGATGAGCGAAAACGGAGAGCTGTTTATGGAATTTTGTGGCAACAACAACATGGTGATCGGTGGATCGCTCTTCCCCCATCGACCAGCACATAAGGTCACTTGGGTATCCCGAGATGGCCGAACAGAAAACCAAATTGACCACATCTGCATCAGCCGAAAATGGAGAAGGAGCCTTCTTGATGTCCGCAACAAGCGAAGCGCAGACATTGCATCTGACCATCACCTCGTCCTTGGCGAGATACGACTGAGAGTTGCACGTGTCCAACGGCGCGAGGAGAAAGTCGGGTGTCGATACGACGTCCGCCGGTTGGAGAATCCAGAGGTGAAAAGGGCATACGTTGAACAGCTAGAATCCCGAGCCTCGGAGCTGCCGACAGACGGAACAGTCGAAGAACAGTGGTGTGGAATCAAGAATGCCTTTATCACGACGAGCCATGGTACTCTCGGTAAAGTTTGTGGAAGAAGGAGTGAATGGATGTCGGATGAAACTTGGAGGATGGTCGATGATCGGAGAAAGGCGAAAGTCGGAATTGAGCAGGCATGTACCGGGTCAGCCAAAGCAGTCGCCCGCTTACGATATGCGGAGCTGGAAAAGGCAGTTAAACGAGCTTGTAGACGAGACAAGAGAGCCTGGACAAACTCCCTAGCCGAAGAGGGAGAAAGAGCCGCCGCCAATGGAGATATCCGATTACTTTATGACATTTCTCGCCGCCTCAGTGGTGCAAGGACTAATGCAAGAATGCCGCTAAAAGACCGAGCAGGTCAGTTATTGATCGATCGAACAGATCAGCTCAAACGATGGACTGAGCACTTCGAACAACTCTTCCGAGTCACGAATAGCGATGGCCAACAGAATCTGCAGCTCGAAGCGCCAACAGTAAGTCGCATAAATGGCGTCAACTCGGAAGCGCCTTCGCTGGCTGAAATAGAAGCGGCAATCAAAAACATGAAATCCAACAAAGCACCTGGGATCGATTGCATCCCTGCTGAAATGCTGAAAGCCGACCCTGCCCTATCAGCACAAATGTTGCACCGTCTTTTCGCTGACATCTGGGATACTGCAACATTCCCGGCCGACTGGATGCAGGGTATCCTCGTAAAGGTCCCGAAGAAAGGAGACCTGACAGAGTGCGGTAACTGGCGAGGCATAACGTTGATCTGCACAACCCTCAAAGTACTCTGCAAAGTGATTCTGAACAGGATCCAGGAGAAAATAGACGCTACACTCCGACGGCAACAAGCTGGATTCCGATCTCGACGATCATGTGTGGACCACATCACAACGCTACGAATCATACTGGAACAAATCAACGAATTCCAGGACTCTCTTCTGCTGGTGTTCGTTGATTTCGAAAAAGCATTCGACCGACTTAACCATGAAAACATCTGGGCGGCTCTAAGGCGACGAGGGGTCCCAGAGAAACTAGTCCATCTCATCGAAGCACAGTATGAGGCATTTTCTTGCAAGGTCTTGCACGACGGTGTCTTGTCCGAACCCATCCCGGTAACTGCTGGAGTGAGACAAGGATGTATTCTATCACCGCTACTTTTTCTAATCGTAATGGATGAGATTCTGATTGGATCGATTGACTGTGCACCGAACCGAGGATTGCCGTGGAATCCTTCAACAATGGAGCAACTGAACGACCTTGACCTGGCTGACGATATTGTTTTGCACAAAAATCCGAATCTTCGACTCAAACGTCAAATCCGTATTGCTGTACGGGTGTGAAACTTGGTGCACATATGCGGTAACGACGCGAAAACTGCAAGTATTTGTAAACCGCTGCCTGCGGAATATCATCCGCGCTTGGTGGCCTGGCAACTGGATCTCGAATGAGGAACTACATCGCCGGTGTCATCAAAAGGCGCTAGAAATCGAGATTCGGGAACGTAAGTGGAGATGGATTGGGCACACGCTGCGAAGAGATGAAAACGAGATTTGCAGAGGGGCGCTAGATTGGAATCCAGAAGGTCATCGAAGAAGAGGCAGACCCAGAAATTCGTGGCGGCGAAGCCTAGCCGCTGAAATCCGAACTGTCGACGAGAATCTTGACTGGGACCAGGTGAAGACGCTGGCTCCGGATCGTCAACAGTGGAGGTCTTTTACCACGGCCCTATGCACCGGAGGATCGGCGCGGGATCATTAAGTAAGTAAGTTTCGCTGTTGGTTGTTTGTTTGGAAATGCAACTGACGTCACGAATTGTCATGGTTTCAATGTTTACAAAAAAAAAACATTTACTAACACTTAGCATGAGATTTTCATCGCCACCTGAGATATGTACACAGGTTGATATAATTCCACTAAAGATGAAGGAAAAATGAAATTTGAAACTCAAAGTATTTTTTATTCACAACAATGTACACATTCTAAAAATTTACAACTTTGACTTTGTTTTGGACATTTCCCGTAATTTTTTGCGTAGAATTTTACCACTAGCTGTTTTAGGGATTTCCTGAATCAAAATAACTCCCCCGTGGAGTCGTTTCTGTTGAGAAACTTGACCGTCCACGTATTTCACTATTTCCTGTGGTTTCAGCTCGACGCCATCGCCGGGTACAACATAAGCTGTGGCCAGTTCTCCGACCCGTTCATCCGGAACGCCTATAACCGCTGCATCCTTCACCTTAGGGTGCGTCAAAATGATGGCTTCGAGTTCGGCCGGTGGAACCTGAAATGCCTTGTACTTGATCAGCTCCTTCAGCCGATCGACGATATAGAAATCCTTATCGTCATCGTAATAGCCCAAATCACCGGTGTGGAACCATCTATCTTGATCAAGTACGCCTACCGTTCCTAAGTACCCTTTCATGACCAAAGTCCCCTTGAAGCACAGCTCGCCGCGTTGGTTTGGACCCAATGTTTTTCCCGTTTCGGGATCGATGACCTTAACCCACTGACCGATCCGTATACGTCCAACACTGCCCGGCTTATTCTCGGAACCAGTTTGACTCAAAATGCCAACCGTGGTTTCGCTGAGCCCGTAAACTTGGCAAATACTAACATTTTGGAGGCTACTCTTGAGAAGCTGTTCCACGTTCCTGCTAAGGGGTGCCGCTCCAACAATGATCGATTTGACGGACGATAGGTCGTACTGCCTTATTAGATCATTTTTCACCAGGAATATTGCTATCGGTGGAACCATACTGAGGAGTGTTGGTCGATATTTTTGAATGCAGCCGAGGTATACTCTAGGGTTGAATTTGGAAAGGAAAACTAGGCAGGTTCCGTTGACAACACTGTTCAGCATAGCGATTCCTCCGGCCACGTGAAACCATGGAAGAACATCTACGGCCAAAGATGTTGGTTGATTCAGGAACGACCTACAAATAAAAAAAATCAAATTATATTAGTAAATTTGTATTTTTTTTTTTACGGAAAACTTTATCAGTGGCCTACCATCCGAAACAAAACCGGCTCATAACATTACGATGAGTGATTTGAACGCCTTTCGGAAGTCCGGTAGTCCCTGAGGACATGACAATGAACGCCACATGTTCTGCAATGTTCACCGCAGCAGGAACAAAACTTCCCAACTGGAGCTGACGGTTAGAGTCTTCCAAACACTTTTCAAAGGTCAAACCTCGAGCACCTTTATCGAAGAGGATGGTTCGCGCAGCAAGACGTATTCTAGCGCAAGCCTTTTGCGATGCCCAATACGCAGACGCAGCAGCGAAGATTACCTTTGGCTTGGTAAGGCGTAACGCATGCTCCAATTCTCCTGTTGGATGAGAGTAATCTTATCTTTGGCAAACGTCAACAAACATAAACACACAAAATGAAAACATTTACTTTCGACATAGCCGGGATTCAGCAGCGTCACCCGAGCGCCCAAGTACAGACAGGCAAATATTGTCACCGGATACTCGAACCGGTTTTCACTGATCAGCGCTACGCTATCATTGGCGATGACACCCAAATCCATCAGATACGAAGCTAGCGCCAGTGATTGGTCCAGAATTGCCCCATTGGTAATTTGCAGCGCCGTAAAGCCACTGATGAGAGCCACCTTCTGTAAATCTTCGGACAACTGCCGAAGAATGAACTCTCCCAGCGAATTGCATCCCCGATTGAAATCACTCGGCAGGGGGCCCCCGTAGATAATGTTCGGGTCGCCGTCGTCACTCCGGTTGGCTCGATTTCGGGAAGACATCTCTCTCGACGCACGGCTTAAAGTGTACTGAAGCGGAGAGTTTTGGTTAAATTTTTGGCTGCTCTTTACCGCCGCTCGTCTTCTGCTTCTTCGTCAATGATAATACGCTCAATTTTGAATTGTTTTGATTCTTCGTTCTCAACTTCGTTTCGATAATCGTTATCGTATTTCCTATGTTATTGCCTTTGTTTTTGAGAGAATGCATGAGGGAACTAGAAAATCTTGAATAGTTTGAAATTCTACTGGCCACATCTGTAGACCAATTGATGTTGTAATCGTTGCTTCTCACTAGGACAGGCATAGACTTTTGCCTCTATTCAATGATCTGTTCCAAACCAGTTTATCTCGTTCCATATTTCAATTATCTCTAGTAGCTGGCAGACCCTTATCTCCGGTAAACAGGCAATTGAATAACAACGATTTTCTTAGTTCGGTTTTTACAGCCGATCTGCGACGTTGTGATTAGTGAGTTGACTTGATTCGTTCAGAAGATGTCTTCCTCCGGTGGCGATCATGATCATTCGAATGATCCTAACATAATTTACGGTGGTCCGTTGCAGCTGGACTTTGATCGTGGCTGCAGGTCTTTGGGAGAGCTGATCCTGAAGGAGTTTTCCAAACGCCTTGAAAAGGTAGCCCTAATCAATGGGGTCACCAGTGTGCAACTTAGCTATGGCGGTATTTTGGAGCAATCGCTGGCTCTCGCTAGTTATTTACGGGAGATGGGCATTGCTCCGAATGATGTCGTTGCCATAATCAGTGAAAATAGATTCGAATATCCTGTAACGGTATTTGCCCTGATGTATTTGGGAACTACCGCAGCTCTTTTCAATCCCGGATATTCTGTAAGTAAGTTGAACCTGACCGTAAACAGTTTTATAGAATGAGTAGATAAGAAACACAAATATTTTTTTTTATTTTCAGACGAACTAGAGCACTGTTTGAAGCTGACGAAACCCAAAGTGGTGATTGTTTCTGCTCAACCATATTTGGCGTTGCAAAAAGCTGTAAAAAACATCAAACTCGCTAGCAAGATCATCCACTTTGATTCGAGTGACCATGAATTAACCTTTCAAAAATGTTTGGAAAACTCCAACCGCCAATTGGAACTAGGAAAATTTGTACCAAATGCTGTAGACATTGCTAATCAAGTCGCACTGATTGTAATGTCTTCAGGAACCACCGGCTTACCGAAGGGGGTGCAAATCACTCAATCCAACATGATGACCACGTTTTCCTACACAAGGTAACGCGAATTTTGATAGTTTTGACAATTTCAAAATTTTTTAAAATTTTGACAATTTTGACAATTTTAAAAATTTTAACAATTTTCACAATCTTCATAGTTTTGAATTTTTTGACAATTTTGACAATTTTGACAATTTTGACAATTTTGATAATTTTGATAATTTTGACAATTTTGACAATTTTGACAATTTTGACAATTTTGACAATTTTGACAATTTTGACAATTTTGACAATTTTGACAATTTTGACAATTTTGACAATTTTGACAATTTTGACAATTTTGACAATTTTGACAATTTTGACAATTTTGACAATTTTGACAATTTTGACAATTTTGACAATTTTGACAATTTTGACAATTTTGACAATTTTGACAATTTTGACAATTTTGACAATTTTGACAATTTTGACAATTTTGACAATTTTGACAATTTTGACAATTTTGACAATTTTGACAATTTTGACAATTTTGACAATTTTGACAATCTTGACAATTTTGACAATTTTGACAATTTTGACAATTTTGACAATTTTGACAATTTTGACAATTTTGACAATTTTGACAATTTTGACAATTTTGACAATTTTGACAATTTTGACAATTTTGACAATTTTGACAATTTTGACAATTTTGACAATTTTGACAATTTTGACAATTTTGACAATTTTGACAATTTTGACAATTTTGACAATTTAAACAATTTTGACAATTTTGAAAATTTTGAAAATTTTGACAATTTTGAAAATTTTGACAATTTTGACAATTTTGACAAATTTGACAATTTTGACAATTTTGACAATTTTGACAATTTTGACAATTTTGACAATTTTGACAATTTTGACAATTTTGACCATTTTGACAATTTTGACAATTTTGACAATTTTGACAATTTTGACAATTTTGACAATTTTGACAATTTTGACAATCTCGACAATTTTGACAATTTTGTCAATTTTGACAATTTGACAATTTGACAATTTGACAATTTTGACAATTTTGACAATTTTGACAGTTTTGACAGTTTTGACAATTTTGACAATTTTGACAACTTTCCTAATTGTATCATTACTTCATGAAATCCTCAGGACCTTTCTGGATAAAATTGGGTCAACCACGGAGGACATGATCAGTGTCGAGGTGACTCCATGGTTCCACGTAGCGGGAGGCGTAACGATGCTGAATTGGTTGATCAATGGAATGCGACTGGTGTTCCTGCCCAAGTACCATCCTCGATCGTACCTGCGCTGCATTCAACAGTATCGACCGAACATGCTGAACCTGGTGCCACCGATTGCTGTTTTTCTGGCCAAGAATCCAATGGTCGACCACTACGATTTGTCCTCAGTCAAAACAATCATTTCTGGCGCGGCTCCGTTGAGTCGAGAGGTCGAGGATTTGATTAGGTCACGGCTGAAGATCACTTCAATAAGGCAGGCGTATGGTTTGAGTGAGACTACATTGGCAATTTTAGTTCAAATGGATGCTGAAAATAAACCCGGAAGTGTTGGACGAGTTCGACCTGGTCAATGGGTTAAGGTGGTCGATCCGGATACAGGACGCACTTTGGGTCCCTATCAACGAGGTGAGTTGTGCTTCAAAGGAACCTTGATTATGAAGGGGTATCTGGGGCTCAAGGATGCAGTGGACAAGAATGGATGGTTCCGGACCGGTGATGTTGGATATTACGACGATGAGAAGGATTTCTATATCGTTGATCGATTGAAGGAGCTGATCAAGTATAATGCTTACCAGGTTCCACCAGCAGAATTGGAGGCCATTTTGTTGTCCCATCCAAAGGTAAAGGACGCTGCCGTTATCGGAGTTCCGGACGAACGAGTTGGCGAATTGGCCACTGCTTTTGTTGTTTCGGCCGAAGGGGCCTCTGTGGATCCTCTAGAGATCGTCAAGTTTGTAGACGGCCAGGTGTCGGAGCAGAAACGGCTACATGGAGGTGTGAGATTGATCGACGAAATCCCTAAGACTGCAAGTGGTAAAATTCTGCGACGAACGCTTCGGGAAATTGCCAAGAGGAAATCGAAACTATAGGAATTCTATCAAAAGACTCTCGATTAGCAAACTCAACCGTACTCATGGGAAGTGGGAAAATGATTATAAAGGAACTTACATATACATCTAATGAAATAAAATATAATCAAAATCTAGTATCGGAATTGAAATTTGAAAAAGGTCGTATGGCATAGATGATGACATCCACCTGAACTCAAAATCTGGTTGATAACACTGTAAAGTTTCACGTAATAAAGTCATTATTCACTGGTTGTGATGCATGGAATTGGTTATTTTGTGACTGAGAAATATTCACCAAATTGTCAGAGAAAAGGAAAGGCAACTCCGGCGCTCTGCATGATGGCGGTTTTTCGAACTGGATGCTTGTTTGATGATTAATGGTGGTGTTGATTTTGCACCGTTGACAGCGAACAGAATGAGGATGTTGTTCCAGCAGCATCCAGCAGGTAGGTACCTGGAAAATGGATGGCCCTTCAAACACGGGAAGTCTGGAAGCTGGGAGCTGAGGGTTGGGTGAAGAATTCTCGTCTCCCGTCAGCCATCCAACCGATCACAACCCATTTGACACTGTATCCGGTATGCAGCACAGAAGCCTTCGAATTTTGAAGAGCAACGTTTTTATACCGGCAGTAACTTTGTTCGTGCATGATTTTTTGTTCTTCTGTCTTTTGGGCGCATGGAGGGAAAACCCGTAAAAATAAAAGCTTTTTCATCTTTACGAGCCGATTTCGGCGAACATGAGTAACATAGGTTACGGGGGACGTTTCAGGGTTACCATAACAATTTTCGTGCTCCCTAATAAAAAAACATCGAATAACCTTAGAAAATTGTTTTTTACAGTTTGTGGAAAAGAAACTTATTTCCAAATTTTTGAATATTTCTAAATCTTTAACCCTATATTCTGCCCCAGAGGAGAAGCAGACACAAGTCCAGCGTGCCGGCTGAAGTGAAGTGTGTGCAGTTCCCTTCATGTTGAAACATTCGAACCCTCCGGTCTGTCAAATTGTGTATGTGTATATGGGTTTGTGAAAATTTGTAGGTATGTGGTGACGTGTTAATGATGCTAATTTGCAGCGTAAAATTTGGCAAGAAAATAAACTTGTTTACGCGACTAAACGTGCCAATGATAAGGGCCGCCCAAATGAGGGGTGGTATTTTGGGTAATGGGTAATTCGAAACCCTGCCGGGAGCAGTGGATGATGATTTACATACCTACCTACCAACCTGCTAAATAAGGTGATGAGCTGCACAGCTTATCCGTTGGAGAGTTGCCAATTTTCTGCAGGGATATCTGATGGATTTGGAAGCGGATCCTTAGAAGTGAAATGCTAGTCCTAACCCAAAAAGAGTCTCGTTTGACAGTCGGGATCAACGAAGTTGGGTGTTTTCTTTTTCATCGGCGAGTCATTAGAGAAAGTGACAGAAGATGGCGAAAGGAGATTGTACAACTTTTGAACACATTGGATTTTCATGTTTTAAAGGTGAAAAGCATGTTTCTCTATTTCATAGTTTCAGGTAAATGATTTTCTCAGCAAATGATGGGAATAGATGTTAATTTAAGGCAGTCGTTATATTTCAATACATTCTGTGAAATAAGACGTTAGTTTTTAAACTCTGAAACTGAGAACGTTGTGTAGTGTACAGGATTAGCTACACCCCAAGATATAGGAACAATCACAATCAGAATTTGAAAAAAAGTCTATAAATAGTAAAAGATGCTAGTCCAATAGCAGTAGTCGACAACCTGCAGCTCTTTGGATGTAAAGTTGAATTTTATTACTCAAAACAAGGTTTTCACACGTTCGGAGGTTAACTATCGCTGTCCGAACGAGCCAAATGTCCGAGATAGAATTTTTTTATAGATGCAAGGTAGAATAGCAAGGTTTTATTAAAGCCTAATTTTATCAGTTTTTGCTTGGCGCTACTTTTTGAAGCATTATAATTAAGATCAAGATTGATGATTTAATTTTTCACCGGACAAATCAAGGCAATTTTATCTTAAAAAAAACCCTGGCAAAATCCAGACATTTGATTTAAAAATTCTCAACCTAAAATCTGGCCGAATTTGGTCAAAATTTCTAAAACTATTCAGTAAAAAGAAGAAACACATCAGCAGTTTTTAGATCGTATATTAGGCTTCCAAAAAAACGACAAGATCGTAGACTTTATTTTAAAAAATAAACCTGTTTGTTGTTCAGTAGAGGTGAACGCATTTTCAGGCAATAAAGACCATTCACAATTTTATCGGACTGAATCAGGTACTAATTAGTTATGATACATTGAAAATCAAATACATTGTTTTGAAAATTTTTTTTTTTCAAATCATTATCTAAAGGGAAGAGAATCCACAAAAATCCACTTTTTGAGCTGAGAAATAGTGATCTGATATCATTAATTAAACTGTCTACTTTATTTTGTCTCAGCGAAAAATGACTTGCACTACAATTATGCTTAAGTGTGAATGTACATTATGAATGTACATAATAGACTGAGTCGATTTGGGGTCATTTTAGAATATCTCAAACCCTAGGGTCTAATAAGCTTTGTTTTGGTTCAAAACTCATTCATGATTTTTTGCAGAATTTTTGAGTAACGTTTACTTACTGATGTAAACGTTACTCAAAAATTCTGTAAAAAATCATGAATGAGTTTTGAACTTTTAGGTTTGTATGGGAAAATTGAATATTTTGTACTGAAAAATCAACATCATTTTTGTTTTTTAGTGGAATAGAGCCTGCTAATGGTTTTGTGCCAATTTATAAATTCCCTAAAGGAAATTTTCCACTGAACAACTTTGTCTAAGACCGTAACTTTGTATCTTATAAGACAAAAAAGTTATTAGCTGTTTAAAAGGAGTATGTCTTTTGGCATTGACAAACAATAAATTCAATTGACATCACTGCTGGGTGCCTAGCGAGGTATTGCAAGACTACTTTTCATGCAACACTTCGCGGGGCACCCAGCAGTGATGTCAATTAAATTTGTTGTTTATCAATGCCAAAAACATACCGCTGTTAAATAGCTAATAACTTTTTTGCCTTATAAAAAACGAAGTTACAGTCTTCGACAAAGTTGTTCAGCGGAAAAATTCCTTTTCCCATACAAACTTACAAGTTCAAATTTACTCATATAAATGTTACTTAAAAATGACCCCAAATCGACTCAGTCTAATGTACAATTTCTTTACGAAATAATTACACAAGTCAGAACTGTAGAAAAAAAAAATTCGACAGTTCACCCGAACACAATGAGTTGATATACCTGATACTTCGAAAGGAATTTAAACAGATTATGCGTTCTTTATTTTGTTCAGTACTGTTCACATGTTCTTAGTTTTGTAAAAAAAAAAATGCGGCTTATTCAAAGTGAGACATTCTGATTTTTTTTGGCCCTACTGATTCAAAAGTTGGCCAACATCTGCCCGAGAAAGAATTCAATTAAAGAAATTAGATAATATTGGTTTTGATACAAATCTAGAAAAAATGTTTCCATATAATAATGCCCAATGGATGATAGTATTGTAATGGTCTGTAAAAGTTAGTTTAGAATCTAAGATAGTTCCTAAATCCCTGACTCGTTCACATTTTCTACATTCTGATCTCCTAATGTAGTTGTGATTTTTGGTGTTGATTTTTTTTTGCTAAGTGATATTAAATTGCATTTTTTACATTGAATTTTTGAGATTTTTGAGAATAAAAAAAAGTCGTTTACATAAAGAATGAAAAGTAGGGGTCCTAAATAAGATCCTTGCGGAACTCCTGAAGTGACTTGAATAGGGAGTGATTTCTTTCCATTGAAATTTTTTTATTTGTTGGCGATTCGTTAGGTATGATTCAAGCCATTTCAGGAGATTTTATTCCAATTTTTTGTAATTTGTATGCGATCATATGTCTTACTAAAGTCTGTATTAAGAGCTTTCACACGGTTGCCATTATCCATTGCCTTCAATGAACAGGATATAAATTCAATTAAATTAGTTGAGGTTGAAAGGCCTTTAAAAAAGCCATGTTGCCTGTCAGTTATTCGGCAAGAGATAATGTCTATTCCGCGATAATTTCGAATGTCAGACTTTCGACCAGATTTGAATATGGGCACTAAAAATGAGTTTTTCCAAATATTTGGCAAATTCCCTGATTCTAATGATATATTGAAAAGTCAAAACAATGGAGCTGCTAAATTGCTAAACATTTCATGAATACAGGAGGAATTCCGCCTGGTCCTGGACCTTTCGAAGCGTCTAGATTTCTTAGTCCCTGCAGAATATCCTGCACATGAACTTGATTAATACTAATGTCCCTTGAGAATTCTGGGAAAAATGAAAAATAATCGCGATCACGATCTTCTTCATTAAATGTCGTATAAATTTCTTGAAAGAAATTTGCAAAAAGATTGCAAATTTTCTCCGAGTGATCACCGACATGTTCGTCAAGGTGCATTTTTGAAAGAAAATTCCTTTTCAATTTTGTTTTCATGTAATTGAAAAAATTCTTTGGACAAGTCTTTATTTCAAGTTCAGTTTTTGCATTGTATTCTTCAAGTGCACTGCTAATGGCCAAGTTCAGTTGATCGCTAATACTTGCCAAGAAACAAAAAGTAGTTGCTAATAACTTAGAAAAACATCTACATGACATATCTTTTGGAAATGTTTATAGTGATGCCGAGAGCATTTATGTTAATTATGATTAGATTTACAATACTTTATTCAAATTCTAAAATCTAAGAATTTTCAAATACTTTTTTTTCAATTCCTGTTTTGCGTTGAGTTCGGAAGGAATTTATTCTAAAGAATTTGGAGATCGATGGTTTTTGAATAAATTGATACGTAAAGTTCATTGAAAATACGCGTTTATCTGCACAAAACTTCAAGAATAAATTGTTTGGAACCACTCGAAGGATTCTTGTCGTAAAAAGTGCGTTGAATAGGGCAGTGTCCCATCTTAAATGTAGAAAATTTTCCGACATATTTTTTTTTTCGTTTTGAAGTTCTTGTGATCAAGATAAGCTGAACTTGTCATTAATTTACCGATATGATACCGATATCATCGATAAAATAATCCTTTCAAAAATGAATTTAAATAATGAGCTGGAAGATCGTCAACTAGTTGATGAGATAGCTTTTATAACCGAAAACATATCATCTGAAGACATTGAACCTTTATGAATAAACTTAAACAAGTAGCGAGGTTTTGTCCAGCGCAAAGAAGGTTCTGACCCACTGTGCGGCGCTGATATTGACGAAAACTCCGATTTACGGATTTAGCGACAATATTTATGTTAATTGGTTTTGATATTTTTCTTTAATTGTGATAAAAATTTTTATCAGAATTAGGTTCGATCTATTTTTGCGAGATCGATCTTTTGAACCCAATTTTCGATTTTTTGGATCGATTATCTTTATTCTTGGAAAAATCGATTAAATTGGTCTTTTTTCAATCTATTTGGTGTTTAGAGTCCATCTTATTTGCCATTTTTACCTCCATGGTTCGGGAAACTATATTTACACCTGATGGCTTTTGAACTTCAACACTTTCCTAAGGGGTATCTACTGATAAAAAAGGGACATTTCCGTTCAAGAATAAGATGTGTGCCAGAAAAGTTTTAATCAATATTTTATTTCTTAATTTTACAAAAAAAAAATATAAACAACAGGATCGTTATGGATGGATTCAATAGAAGAAAATTATGTCTCGAAAGGCTCATCTCATATTTACAGAAACGTATTGTCGGGTAACAGAATAGACTTGTCGATTGATCGATGGGATGGAGCTTTACCCGAAAAAAAGCAAAGGACCTATACACCCGATATCATTAGCCGCATACGTCACATCCATCTTTGTAAATAAAGTGGCACTACTTGTCGCTGTCAGGGAGCCGTTGTCGTTTTTCCTGAAATCGAAGCTTCGAACCGGGAACATGTGATGACACCGGCAGACACGACAACACATCTTTAGGGTAAGGCTTCTCCCATCCCACAGACCACCATCGGCTTTTCTGACGACATTTTGAGAGTATTTTCTTTCCGAAACGCTATTGATCTAATGATGCAAAACGGAACGAACCCAAATAATGTCTTGTCGGCGTAAATTGTTCGGAAATGAAAACAATCAGCTAACGGGTCTTTATTCAGCTCGAAACCACATGTCAGTTACAATCATCGACTAACAAACGGTGCGGCTTCTTTAGGAGTACCCGTTAAGATTGGAAATTTTCATAAGAATAGTTTCTTTTAGATATTTTTTTCATCTAGAGTACCGTTGTTCCCATAAACAATCAACTACAAATTTCGAATAATTATCAATTGTTTTTTATCAAATTTGGAACACAGGCTACTTTCAACATAACCGGTTCATTGAATTGTAAAACTTCTCCTGCGTCTCATTTTCCAAACGGAGATTTCTACACTAAATAAATCCGACATAACTCAAGTAGTTTTTATTTGATTTCCTTTTGATTTAAAGGTCGTTAGATCGGGAGGACCAACTGGAGTGCTCTGAAGGTTCATTTTATGTATTTACGTTGGATTGGGAGGACCAACATGAAGAATGTTCTGAAGGTTCACTTTAAGAATTTACGTTGGGTCGGGAGGACCAAGATTAAGAGTGTTCTAAAGGTAAACTTTATGTATTTACGTTGGATCGGGAGTGTTCTGAAGGTTCACAAAAAAATTGCGTTTGATCGGGAGGACCAATATGAATAGTGTTCTGAAGGTTCACTTTATGTATTTACGTTGGATCGGGAGGACCAACATGAAAAGTGTTCAAAAGGTTCACTTTAAGAATTTACGATGGATCGGGAAGACCAACATTAAGAGTGTTCTAAAGGTAAATTTTATGTACTTACTTTGGATCGGGAGGACCAACATGAAGAGTGTTCTGAAGGTTCACAAAAAAAATTACGTTGGATCGGGAGGACCAATATGAAAAGTGTTCTGAAGGTTCACTTTATGTATTTACGTTGGATCGGGAGGCCCAACATTGAGAGTGTTCTAAAGGTAAACTTTATGTACTTACTTTGGATCGGGAGACCAACATGAAGAGTGTTCTGAAGGTTCACAAAAAAAATTACGTTGGATCGGGAGGACCAACATGAAGAGTGTTCTGAAGGTTCACTTCATGTTTTTACGTTGGATCGGGAGGACCAACATAAAAAGTGTTCGAAAGGCTCACTTTAAGAATTTACGATGGATTGGGAGGACCAACATGAAAAGTGTTCTGAAGATTCACTTAAGAATTTACGTTGTATCAGGAGGACCAACATGAAAAGTATTCAAAAGGTTCGCTTTAATAATTTACGTTGGATCGGGAGTACCAACATGAAGAGTTTACGTTGAAACGGGAGGACCAACAAGAAGAGTGCTCTTAAGGTTCACTTTATCTATTAATGTTGGATTGGGAGGACCAACAGGAAGAGTGTTCAAAAGATTCACTTAATGTATTTACGTTGGATCAGGAGAACCAAATTCATGCATCGATCTGGATTTATATTTTGGAAAAAAAACATAATTTCAGAAAAAAAAATTCCTATAAATCTTCTATCAAGTAGAATGTTTTCATACTTTAAATCAGATTGAATGGTCTTAAGACTCAGCCAATTATCTCCTGAGGTAACAGTGATACAATGTAATCGATGCTTTTGACATTTCGACAGATCTATAACCTGCTAACCTAGTCTCACGTGCTGCCAATAAAACGTGATTATTTCGGGTCCAGCCGTAAAACGGGATAGTCCCGAAAACATAGACAGGCCCCGGAATAAACCTCAAAAAGAGTTCACACATACTTGCGGGGAAAAAGGACACCGTCGCCATGTGGTTTCCAAAAAAAAACAACAACCGGCAGTGAATCCGGGAGCAATGAAGGCCCGAAAAAAAAGACGAAAACTACCGAAAGGCTTCCATCACGGCTGCCCAAATATGAATGCTGTGGGAAAATATAAATCTCCCCTTTTCCGAAAGTCACGTTCCGGCAGCCGGTGGAAAATGTCTTCACATATTCACCGGTACACTGCCGGAAAGGCGGAAAATCGTTTCTTCCACGGTCGATGGACGAAATGTCGAGAAATAATCGTGACAAAAACACCGGCACGTTTTCACGTCCTTCACCGGGTCCTAGGTCCCAGGTTCTAGACCGGGATGATGATGGACTCCATAGTTTTGTTTGTCTTTAAAATTAATAAAGTATTTGTTGAAGATTTTCCAGCCGCTGAGTTAATGATGAACTCCTCTGTGTCAAGATGCGTTCATAAGGTATGCACAAAATTAAGCATAAATTTTCAACGAACTTGATCATTTAAGAAGCCATATGTCAACAGTAAAAACTATTTTATGAAGGAAGTTTTTCGTATATCCTATAGATAATTTCGTCCCATATTGAGAATACTCATCCTAGACTTTCGAATCTAATGAAGTATTTCCATCAAATCCAATATTGCCCCGTTTAGGCATTTTCCAGACAGCTCATGTCGTCATTTAGCTGAGATCCTATTTGAGGCAGGCTTATCTGCAACTGCCCTCGGGCCGTGACTATAAATTTTTCAATCTCCGAAAGTTTTCTTTCCTTCCTCCGGGGACCTTTTTTCGGAGTTCCTCCATCCGTGCCGATCTCGACCTAAACCGATGCTATGTGAAATGCAATACCCCCTAGCCCTTGACGAAGATGGGATAGTGTTTTCACACAAGTGGGTTATAAATTTTTCCTCAACAATTTAATTTGTAGCTCAACGTTTTAGCAGCTGACACATCGATAAGCATACTCAGCTCAGAGAGATCGGACCGGTTTGGGTTCGGAGTTTTATGCTATGTTTAGGTCCCGTGGTACTCAAGAACTGATTTGGTGATTCTGGTAAAAAGATATTAAAGGATTTAAAGAAAAATTACCAAAGCTTTAAAAAAATGTTATTATTCAATACTGATGTTATGAAATCGCTTGGTACATCTTTGTACCTGAAAATGATCACATTTTCATATGTGATGAAAGAAATTAGAGAAACATGAACTATCAAAGAACGAAAGAACACAAGCCGTAAATATCATGAAAATTTCGAAAAAGATACAACGGCTCACCGACAGGACTTGAACCTGCAATCTCCGTTTCGGTACAACGGCGCGTTAGCCAATTCCACCACGGTGAACGTGATGGAACCGGCGAACACGAGCAATCGAGCTCTGCCGATCAACTGCTGGACCTTCTATCGAAACACCATGTATATCCCGCATGTGATCTTTCCCTCTATTGATCTCTCTTGTTTCTCTAACCCCACCCATCGACTCGGGATTTTAGCCGAGCGAGCACATGGTCGATTGCTTCGGGTTTGCCGCAACTTACGGTCAGATGAAGAAGCAATCAGTGCCGCTCAAGGTTCCGAGCAGACCAGTTACACAGGGAGGTGTTGCTCTGTTGAAATCAATACTGATGTTATGAAATCGCTTGGTACATCTTTGTACCTGAAAATGATCACATTTTCATATGTGATGAAAGAAATTAGAGAAACATGAACTATCAAAGAACGAAAGAACACAAGCCGTAAATATCATGAAAATTTCGAAAAAGATACAACGGCTCACCGACAGGACTTGAACCTGCAATCTCCGTTTCGGTACAACGGCGCGTTAGCCAATTCCACCACGGTGAACGTGATGGAACCGGCGAACACGAGCAATCGAGCTCTGCCGATCAACTGCTGGACCTTCTATCGAAACACCATGTATATCCCGCATGTGATCTTTCCCTCTATTGATCTCTCTTGTTTCTCTAACCCCACCCATCGACTCGGGATTTTAGCCGAGCGAGCACGATAGCAAAATCCCGAGTCGATGGGTGGGGTTAGAGAAACAAGAGAGATCAATAGAGGGAAAGATCACATGCGGGATATACATGGTGTTTCGATAGAAGGTCCAGCAGTTGATCGGCAGAGCTCGATTGCTCGTGTTCGCCGGTTCCATCACGTTCACCGTGGTGGAATTGGCTAACGCGCCGTTGTACCGAAACGGAGATTGCAGGTTCAAGTCCTGTCGGTGAGCCGTTGTATCTTTTTCGAAATTTTCATGATATTTACGGCTTGTGTTCTTTCGTTCTTTGATAGTTCATGTTTCTCTAATTTCTTTCATCACATATGAAAATGTGATCATTTTCAGGTACAAAGATGTACCAAGCGATTTCATAACATCAGTATTGATTTCAACAGAGCAACACCTCCCTGTGTAACTGGTCTGCTCGGAACCTTGAGCGGCACTGATTGCTTCTTCATCTGACCGTAAGTTGCGGCAAACCCGAAGCAATCGACCATGTGCTCGCTCGGCTAAAATCCCGAGTCGATGGGTGGGGTTAGAGAAACAAGAGAGATCAATAGAGGGAAAGATCACATGCGGGATATACATGGTGTTTCGATAGAAGGTCCAGCAGTTGATCGGCAGAGCTCGATTGCTCGTGTTCGCCGGTTCCATCACGTTCACCGTGGTGGAATTGGCTAACGCGCCGTTGTACCGAAACGGAGATTGCAGGTTCAAGTCCTGTCGGTGAGCCGTTGTATCTTTTTCGAAATTTTCATGATATTTACGGCTTGTGTTCTTTCGTTCTTTGATAGTTCATGTTTCTCTAATTTCTTTCATCACATATGAAAATGTGATCATTTTCAGGTACAAAGATGTACCAAGCGATTTCATAACATCAGTATTGATTTCAACAGAGCAACACCTCCCTGTGTAACTGGTCTGCTCGGAACCTTGAGCGGCACTGATTGCTTCTTCATCTGACCGTAAGTTGCGGCAAACCCGAAGCAATCGACCATGTGCTCGCTCGGCTAAAATCCCGAGTCGATGGGTGGGGTTAGAGAAACAAGAGAGATCAATAGAGGGAAAGATCACATGCGGGATATACATGGTGTTTCGATAGAAGGTCCAGCAGTTGATCGGCAGAGCTCGATTGCTCGTGTTCGCCGGTTCCATCACGTTCACCGTGGTGGAATTGGCTAACGCGCCGTTGTACCGAAACGGAGATTGCAGGTTCAAGTCCTGTCGGTGAGCCGTTGTATCTTTTTCGAAATTTTCATGATATTTACGGCTTGTGTTCTTTCGTTCTTTGATAGTTCATGTTTCTCTAATTTCTTTCATCACATATGAAAATGTTATTATTATTTTTTGGTTTGACACAGAATTGTGTATTATGACTGTAAAAAACAGTCGTTTTTACTTAAAAAATCCGAGACTGATAGTCGTTAAAAATCCTTAAAAAATCAACCAAAACAGTCGTTTCATTCATAAAGTATTGCACAATAGAAGTGGAAATAGAAATGACTGAATCAATTGTGAACTATTTCTCTTTGGAGTAAAATCTAAACTCGATAAATTTTCGCGATTCAAAATCTGAAAAAATCGAGTTAGTAAAAAAAAATCAGATTCAAACCAGTCGTTTTTTTACTGAGGCGATTTAAATAAAAACGACTCAGGCAAGTCATGATGAATAAAGGACTCATTCGACTCAAATATTTAAAATCAGGTGAGAGCGGATTTTATTTTTACTCATGGAAGTCTCATTTATGATCTTTGTCTAAGCTCTATTTGTACTCTAAAAGCGGAAAATGTTAAGTAAAGTTGTTAAGAAAATTGCGTCAAAATTGAACCACATGTGCCTAAATATAATAGGGTCTGTTATTTAGACTATGGACAAGGAGAATTTTTTGCAATCTTTCTTAATCCTTGATAACAAATTTTAAACTTATTAAATATTTCGATCATGGTTAAAACATAAAAGAAATTTCTTAATACGCATTTAGTTTAAGGAGTTTCAAACCAGAAGCCATTCGCATTAAAAATTCTAAATCGAATGAATGTGGTCCAATCTTAGAATCTCCAGAATTGGCTTCAGGTTTAACAACTCAAAACTTAAAAAGTTGTTTTATTAAAAACGAACACATACATATAAGCCTTCAGTGAAACTTCATGTTTCTTTGAAGAGATCTAATCCAAACTTAACTTTAAGGCGTACATCTTTTAAGAACATGATGGCTAGCATCTTACAAATGTTGAAACCCCCAGCCCACAGAAAAAGTACTAAAGTATATGCCGTGACCGAGATTCGATTTCATGACCTCTGGCTTAGAAGACGCTATCCTCTAGACCACGTCGGCGGCAAAAGAAAGAAAATAGAGTGGAAAGCGAATTATAAGATATCTCGTACTTTGCCCCCAAAGATTGTTGTGAGTTCTCAAATGAATTTTAAACCGAATTCAGACTGAATTTGATTTCTGACATTTGAACATCTTAATTAGAATTCGAAACTTGCATTTAACCTTCCGAAGCTGATCGGATAAAAAAGATCCGAGGCACAAATTTGCCATCATAATAAGCAGAAATTAGGTTTTTGAGTTACCAAATATATTTGGTCTATGAAAATAATAAAAAAAAAGTATCAAGAAAAGACTAGAATTTAAGCTTAAAAATCGGTCAACTTAAAATTGAAAATTTCTTTCTACCGAAAAATTCTTGTTTATCGTCATATTTCTGTTTGTATTAGTTTGTTTTCAAATTTTTTGTCTGGATGTTACACACTAAGGTTGCAATTATATCGCTCGGGGTAACGACTTCACGAATCACAGGGAAAATGCTACATATTCACGAAATACGAAAGAAGAAGGTTCCAAACGGGTTTCTCCTATAATTTACGGTGTGTTTACCCCTTATATATGAACCTTTGGAATCATTTTTAATAAAAAAGAAAAAAACATCTTTTATAAAACAATTTATTCAACTTCCACTTTTCACTTAAAGTTAAAATCACTGCACTCCTTATCATTTTTTTTTTTGCAATCAACGCGACTGTTTTGAATGTTGTTGAAACGTTGAAGCAGCCGCTGCGGGGATTTCAGCCGTTTGAATCAAACGATAAACGGTTTTGATTACTTACAGGCAAAGTTTTGCTATGGAATTTTCTTTATCGCAATAACAGAAAGAGAAAGAAAATTTGCACAACAGAAAAAATGACAACAAATATGTCTAAGAAAAGAAAAGAAAAGGATCATTTCAGGGGAATTTCTGTGCACTCGTAGAAATGTCTGCAGGTACAGGAGAAATGAAACGTCCTGAGTTTCAGGAGGGTTTTCTTTCAAACTTCGTGTAAATTAAGCAGATCTCCTGTGGTTCGGAGAATTAATATCCCGAGAGGAAAAAATGCAATCGTAGTGTGTACGTTTTTGTGCCATTATTGGTACAAATTTCAGTCAAGTAATTCGTTAGGTCCGGTTACAGACCACACTTTTGGAATTGAGTGCATCTGACATGAAATAATTTTTGTTACTACGTGAATATGATGCTAATTTTTTTTATTTGGTTTTTTGTTCATAATATTGATAGTCTTCAAATAAGTGAAGGAAAAATATTTACATAAGTATATTTTTACATGAATTTATATGAATTTCAGTCATCCTCAGAAAAAACTTGTTTTGCCGCGCGTTTCCTTTACGGCCGTCGTACGGCAAATATCGTACGACGGCCGTAAAGGAAACGCGTGGCAAAAAAAGTTTTTTTTCTGAGGATGACTGAAATTCAGTCAGCCGAAATGTAAAAAAACAGCAGTTATATTTATCGTCGTATATCACCGAAAAATATCAATCGAAGAAAACCACAGTTATTTATTGCTATATAGTAGACATCTTCCCTCTGTATACGGTAATTTTTTGCTGAACTAACCCAATGACAGTCCATCAACAGATGATTTTATTTATTTATTTTTTTTTTGAAAAATTTATATAAATCTGGAGGTTTGCACTCTGTATCTGTATTTTATCTGTATTGGCTTTTAGAAATCTGATAATACAGAAAAATCTATTTGTTACCACTCATACTCACCTTACCTATATTTGAAACGATTTTCTCTCCTTGAGTTGACTTTTTTTCAACTTATACTATCATTCACCGAAAGCCTAATCGGCACGTGCATGAAAAACGCAACTTTCCAATCATGCCAAAGCAGATCAATAAACCAACTTCCAGCAGAAGGTACATTATCATCCAGCTTGTGAATTATTAGTTTCCAATTTACCGTAAAACTCCGGAAATGTAACCCGCACTAGCGAACAGCGATACTGATGCTTCGAAGAAGAAAACTTTATTTTCCAACGGTACAAGTTTCAAATTCGATGATGGAGAGACACTTTGCACATCACTTTTGCCACTCTCCTCGCCGAGATACATCATCGACGGACGGATGGGCAAAGTGCGCTCGCCCATAAATTCCTACAACTTTGCCTTTTGCCGCCGTTCCCGAGTCAGTTGGTCCCGGAGCTGGCGCCGCAATATTTTACCGCTGGCCGTTTTGGGAATTTCCGCGGTAAAGTAAACGCCGCCACGCAATTGCTTCTGCGGTGAAAGTTTTTCGGCAACGTAAACGCGAATTTCTTGCTCACTTAGACTGGACGAGTGGTCTGGCTGTAGTACGACGAAAGCCGCCGGGAGCTCTCCACAGGCCTCATCCGGGAGTCCGATGACGGCCGCGTCTTTGATTCCTGGATGGCTCAGTAGGATGTCCTCGAGTTCGGCTGGAGCCACCTGGAATCCTTTATACTTGATAAGATCCTTGATGCGATCGACGATGAAAAAATCTCCATCCTGATCGAAGTAACCCGTATCGCCGGTATGGAGCCATCCTTCGGAATCAATGGTTTGCCGGGTTGCCTCCGGATTCCGGTAGTAGCCCTTCATGACCAGTGGTCCTTTGATGCATATTTCTCCCGTTTGGTGCGCTCCAAGAGTACTTCCGGATTCAACATCGACCACCTTCACCCAACAGGTTTTGTGAACTCGTCCAACGCTGCCAGGCTTGAAGTTGGACTTCGATATCACTCCGAGGGATGCTTCACTTAAACCATATCCGGCCCGTATGCTTTCGACGTGCGGTAATCGTTTCAGGACTTGATTCTCGATGTCTACACTGATCGGAGCGGCTCCAGACAAGATTGTCTTCAAGGAACTAAGATCGTAGCGTTCCACAGCAGGGTTTTTGGCCAGGAACACAAGCAGTGGTGGTACTAGATTGGCCATAGATACTTTGTGCTCCTGGATGCTCTGGAGAAAAAGGGTAGCTTCGAATCTAGGCAGAACTACCATCGGATAACGATTACAGCTGGCGTTCATCATAAGCATAAATCCGTACACATGAAAGAATGGGAGCAACCCAAGCACACGAACCGGTTCCGGAAGGTCAGTGTAACGCGGATCTTCACGCATATAAGCCAGTACGGTCATAACGTTGTGATGCGTCAGCTGGACAGCTTTCGGATGACCTGTGGTACCGGATGAAAGAACCATAACTGCCACATCGTTCTTCAAAATTACAGGATCCAGTTTCAGAGTCACTTGCCGACTTTCTTGGATCCAATCGCTCAGCTTAAAATCTTTTCCTGAAAGGGTTTGATCATCCAACGATACGAACCATTTAATATAGGGATGCTGAGAGTTGACCTTTCCCAATGTGCTCAACGGCTTATTGGATGCAAAAATCAGAGATGGTCTGATAATATTCAGTACATGGTTGAATTCCGTTTCAGTGTAATTTGGATTGAGCGGAACTACGGTGGCATTTCTGAAGAAAGACGCAAAAGCCGCTATCGAGAAATCTAATCGATTTTCACTCACGATCGCAACGATCGACCCCTTCTTTATACCTAAAGCCTCCAGCCGTCCACAAACACGTTTTGCGTGCTCCAAAAGCTGGAGGAACGTTACCGTTGCTCCAGTTATGGCATCGATCTGAAAAAATAACATGAACAGTCAGTCCCACCCTAAGATTAATATCCGAATATCGACACCCACAAATGCAACGGAATCGCCATTTTCCAGCAGTCTTTTGGAGACCAAGGCACCCAGTGAAGAGCAGCCACAATCGATGCTGTGGATCAAATTTCCCCCGTAAAAGATTCGCCCAGAAGAATCAGCCATCAGCTCGTCAAGATTCGCGCAATCGAACTAAGCCGTTGCTGGAGAGCCGTACGCAATTGCGCCCGACGTTCTTGTTTTTCGCAGGCTGTTATCAGCATCAGAAGGAGTTGACTGACCAGATAGTATATACCGCGAGCGAGACAAGGCGCTTATCATTTATCTGTTGCGAATTTAACTGTCCAAACAGGAATATCTGTGTTGTTTCTCAATAAATCAGAACTGAACAATCCAAAAAAAATCTTTTTTTTTATTAATGCTGTTGAAATTTTCTTCTCTTTTATTTGTTTTTGTTATACACTTCATGTGTATGTTTTGTATCATTTAAGGCCCAAATACACAAACAAAACCAATCATATTTTCATATATAAAAATGGATTTCTGCCTGTCTGTCTGTATGTCTGTGATTTCCCTATAGACTCGGAAACTTCCTAACCGATTTGCGTAAAACTTGGCAGGTGGGAGTATTGGAGGCCGAGGAAGATTCCAATTATGGTTTGAAATCCCTTCCCCTCACATAAAGCGGGAAGGAGTCCTCCCAAACAAAAGACAAATGTTTGCATAACTCGAGAATCGATTAAGCAAATGGTATCAAATTTAACATGGGGGGGTATTTGGGAACGAAAAAAGGAAGAAGGAGGAAGAGGGGCTCCCTTACAATTTTTTTACAACTGGGTAACTTAACGAGCAAATGGAACCAAATTTGGCATGGGAGGATATTTGAGAACAAAAAAAGTTCCTATTGATGTTTCTTCTCCTCCCTGCTTCCAATGGAGAAATAAAGAAAGGGGAAGGAGCTCCTTTACAATTTTTTGCATATCTTGAGAAATAATCAAGTAAATAGAACCAAAATTGGCATGAGAGAGCATCTGATACGAGAAATGGTAATATGATTATTAGACTGCCTCAAATTTGTATGGAAAATTTAAAACCTGTGAAATGTTGTGCGCTGCAGGCTAAAATTGATGCTAGGCCTAGTACAAAAACCCATGCAAAATTTGGGCCAGATCGGACCACGGGAAGGGGTCGCTCAACGAGCCTAAAGTTTGTATGGGATTTTAAGACATTTTGTTCGGGAGAAACATGAAAATCCAGTTTTTCATCAATAACTTTGGTTCCCGTCGACCGATTTCTTTCAAAAACGAGTTTTCTCAAAGCCTGAATTATGACAAATATTTCATCCGAAGACTGCATATCGATAAGAGTTAAGATAAAAAAGTTATTAAGCTTCAAAAATGGGGTAACTTTTTTTACGGTGGTATTCATCACTGTTAATGAGGCGTCAATATGTTCGACCGCCCCGACTCATTAACAGTGATGAATACCATCCTTGTCTTAAAATCCCATCCCATGTCTTAAAATCCCATACAAACTTCAGGCTCGTTGAGCGACCCCTTCCCGTGGTCCGATCTGGCCCAAATTTGGCATGAGATCTTGTACTAGGCCCAGGATCAATTTTAGCCTGCAGCGTATAACTTTTTCAAAAGTCGGGTCATTTGGGGCAGTCTAATGATTATTTGAAATCCCTTTACGCTAATAAATTTTTACTGAAACCGTAAAAAGTACATACTTTGAAGTTCGTTCAATTTTACATGCGGTGAGTTTCGGAGACTCGGTGAATTTTACATACTTTCCCAGTTCTTTCTGTTTTTGAAGTTCCTCTCCGTTGAAATAACTACAAAGTATGTAAAACTGGGAATGACGGCGTTGTGCTTCTCACTCGCACCACCAGAAAATCTGTCTGTATTTTGCATCCTACTTGCACGCACACAGCTTTTCCAAAACTGCCGGTTAAGTCTTTCCGAAAACATCAAAACTTCTTCGCTCCTCTCGGTAAGTTTGAAAACATGTATTTCTGCTGTATGTTTTATTCAATTTTTGTCCATAATTGTAGGAAAGTTGTTGGTTTTCTTTAGGTTCCGAAGCAACATGCCGATTCCACCATAATCCCGGCCGCAACCAAGCAAACCAAAAAGCATGCGTAATATTCCTTTTTTTCTTAGCCATTTTTTGGCCATTTCTTTCTTCTATTGGATTTACAACCTCACCGGCCAATCCCGGTTCCCCTGGACACCCAGCCCAAGAATCTGCAGCCCAATGACCAGCCCAAGCTAACCGATGTCCCGAAGTGACCAATGCTAAAGGGTGATACGGTCAAAATTTGGTTAAGGGAAAACGCTTGTAAATCGGTGAAATCCTTTATTTAAAAAATCAAATTAAATTTCTTTTTCAAGTTTAATTAGTATAAAATTCAGGAAAAATATTTTGTTAGGCTTTCGCTTTTCCAAATCCGAATTGCGTTGTTGGCGGCGTACCACTCCATGGCCTTTTTACCGTAATAGCAAGATGCCAAATCCGACCAAAACAGTACGGAACAACCGTGTTTCTTCAGGAAAGGCAGCAGACGTTTTTTCAAACACTCTTTCACGTAAATTTCTTGGTTGACAGTCCTGGAAACTATGAAAATGCTGCTTTTCAAGCCACAGGTACAGATGGCTTGCCAAACCAGATAGTTTTTCGCGAACTTTGACAGTTTCATGTGCTTGAAAATATCTGCTACCTTTCCCCTTTCTTTTGCCGTATAAAACTCCTGTCCCTGAAGCTGCTTGTAGTCGGCTTTAACGTAGGTTTCGTCGTCCATTACCACGCAGTCAAACTTCGTCAGAATCGTCGTGTACAGCCTCCGGGATCGCGCTTTGGCCGTCATAATTTGTTTATCATCGCGATTTGGAGCCACTACCTTCTTGGAAGTCGATAGTCCGGTTCGTTTTTTAGCTCTATGCACGGTTGTAGACGATACACTCAGCTTATTTGCGGCATCTCGGAGAGAGAGGTTAGGGTTTCGCTTGAAACACCCGGCAACTCTCTTTGTCGTCTCACCGGCTTCCGGTTTTCGATTTCCCCCCGAATCCAGACTTCTTGGTTGTCAACAAACGCTTTAATTACATTTGTAACGGTTGATTTGGCAACTTCTAGCGATTTTGCTAGCTTTGCGTGCGAGTAGCTCGGATTTCGCGATGCGCTAGCAAAATTTTGATACGCTGCTCTTCTTTCTTGGACGGCATTTTGACAACTGAAGAGTGAATTCCAAAATCAAAATAGGAGCAACGTTCTACACACACATACCTTCAAAATGAGGGGTGTCCAGGTTTTTAATTGCACAATTCAAAGAAATACGTCAAGTTAATATTGACCAAATGTTGACCGTATCACCCTTTATAACGGTGGTTTCTGGTTTACCCATCATGCTAATGCTACTTCAAAATTATCCCCAGCTAAGAACTTCTCGGGTGAACAAACGGAGCCAGTTTGCTTTAATTTTATAGTTTATAGACAAAAAATTAGCGTAATCCAGAAAAAAATGATTCAATTCGAAAGAAAATATCCCTGCTTCTAAATTTCTTATTTTTAGTTCAGAAATTTTCGTAATTAATGTGATTTTAACATACATTTCAGTTCACAGAGCCCTACGTTCTTTTGCGTACTTTCTACATACTCGTCCGTACCAGCCTTACAACATAATTTTTCGTATCATCCTTTTTACATACTAGCGGCTTCCTGAACTTTCGGGTTGTTTTGACTTATTTTTACATACTTTTGTGTACGATTTTCTAAAGGTGTTCATTTATGCATTGAGCATTCAGGAGAAGAGAAGCATAAATCATGTGTCATTTTTGCACAATTTGAGAACTTATCTTAGAAATGTAACCAATCTTCACATGGATAAGATTTAGGGCTCGAGAAATGGTTCTATCATTATTTGAAAAACAGTAAGTACATAGAAAGGCCCCCCTAATACGATTTAGTTGGCATAACTTAAGAATTCACCAAGCAAATGAAATCCAATTTGACATGGGATGGTATTTGGTCAAGAGATATGTTTCTATGATTGTTATAAACCCTTCCGCCTTGAGCAGAGAGGAGGGAGAGAGGGTGTTCCATATGATTTTGTTGTATCGCTTTAGAAATTATCAACCAATGCAATGGAACCAAAAGTGTTGGGTGCGAAAAATTGGGTATGATTATTAGAAACGCCTACCTCCTAAAGTAGTGGGGGATGGGAAAGGAAAAGGTAGGGGGCACCCATATCTTTTTTTTTCCGAATGAGTCGAACACTTATCAATCAAAAGGGCGGGCTTATGATATAGCTCAATTGGCAAGTCTGTTGTCTCCTGAGCCGATGTCCGCGAGTTCAAGCCCAAGAGCAAACATCGAGCACAGTTGTGCCGGATAAGTTTTTCAATAACGATCTGCCAACTGCACCGTTGATAGAGTCGCGAATGCCATAAAGATGGTAAAACGACTATAATCGAAAAAAAAAATCAAAAGGGCGGAGCGCGGAGTCGGGAGAGAAAAAAATTTTTCATATCTATTTTATTTAGCATAAGTCAAAAACGTATAAAAAAAATGGAGACAAATGTAGCATGTGGCATACAATTTAGATACTAACATATTTTTTTGGTAGTTTTTGAACCCTCCTCACTTTGAAAGAGGGAAAGGGTGAAGATAGAATAGCTCATGAAACTTTAAAAAAAAATACAGCTAAAATTTTAGATTTTGTAAAATAATTTAAAGATAAAATTTCACCAAAAAAGATGGAATCATCCTTTTTTTTAATATGTCTTTATTCGTACCAATTCATCATTACATTTATATTACGGGCTTGTGATATAGCTCAGTTGGCAAGTCTGTTGTCTCCTGAGCCGATGTCCGCGAGTTCGAGCCCAAGAGTAAACATCGAACACAGTTGTACCGGATAGTTTTTCAATAACGATCCGCCAACTGCAACGTTGATAAAGTCGCGAATGCCGTGTGTTGAGAAACAAAAAAAAAATTATATTACATTATTACATTAAATTAGCTGTTCAGTTCAATAATGAACTGTCCAGAGCCCTATAGTTTACTAATCACTAAAATTTATTTATTCGGCTTTTTTTTTGTAGGAGAACATCCTGTAATGTCAAAAATATTTTAAACTTACAACTAAAAACTAAAACTATCCTAAAACTAAACTAATTGTAGAGAGAAAGAAACTCTGCGATGGAAGACTGCATCGTTTTGCCTCTGAAGTTGGAGATGATTTTGTTGGCCATCTCTTCGATCGATTCAATGCCTGCAATCCGATGAAGATCTTCGGTGCTGTGCCAAGGTGGAAGCCGCAAAATCATTTTCAGAACCTTATCCTCTGGATGGCTTTTTTCCTCGTCGCGCAGCATCGAGGAATCATCCTTGTTTTGCAATTCGAAAACCCTATTTCAGTACTCATTTCAAAATAATTGTTTCTGATTGATGCTGTAATTTGTTTAAAATGATGCCTACAAAAAAAATCATTCAAATTTGAAATAATTTTTACATAGAATTTCTAAAAGAATTGAAATTAAAAAAAGAAAAGGCAAATAAAAATTTATCTAATTGAAATATGAATAAAAACAGGTAACATGAAATAAGGGTTAAAAGGGTTTAAACACACCCCTGAATTAACTGAATTTTAAAGTTAAACTATTTAAATTTTAAGGAAAATTTTTAATAAGTTTGTCTATGTTTTTCAATTATGAATTTTTGGTGTTCTTTATTTTTTTCCTTATTAAAAATTTTCATTTCAAATCACGATTATTATTTTTTTCAAGTTTAAAACACAACAGCAGAATTTTTCAATCAACCGTTCAGTTGAAAATGAAGAAAAAATTTAGATTAATAATAAATAACAATTATTTTAGAATATTTTTTTTCTGAATCTGGGTTTTGAAAATTTTTATTTCAAATTTTAAAACAAGACTGCTTACAAGTTTTTTTGAAACACCATTTTGAAAATATTATCAATGACTTACCGAAAATATCATTGATAACTTTCATTGTGATTTGTTTTGGAAGTTTCGAATTATTCATCAGTAAAATTTATTATTTTTTAAGTTTGGGCTTGTGATATAGCTCAGTTGGCAAGTCTGTTGTCTCCTGAGCCGATGTCCGCGAGTTCGAGCCCAAGAGTAAACATCGAACACAGTTGTACCGGATAGTTTTTCAATAACGATCCGCCAACTGCAACGTTGATAAAGTCGCGAATGCCAGAAAGATGGTAAAACGAAATGGTAATCGAAATTTTTTAAGTTTGTGTGATAATTATGAGAAAGAAAATTATGGTCAAAATCCATTTCTTATTTATTGTGTATTTTTGGTATTGGTATTATTTTTAGATAATTTTGAATTCAGGAACCCCCCACCCACTCCCTCCCTACCTGCAATATCAATACTGACTCAACCTTTAAGTTGTTAGGTTTATCTTTCGGATTGTAAAGTTTACAATAGCACGCACATACGGCATACAAACTCAAGACATGTTTACAATCTTTTTTTGTATATTTGATCCATATAACAGTATCAGGAGGGCTACCTTTATACAAAAACAATCTTCCCATATCACTTATTATCATCATCTTATCAACGCAAGTCATTCGTAAATCAAATGCAGTTCATAGCTTGGATTTTTTCAGGCCGGCTCTCAGATTTCGACGCAATATTTTTCCACTCGCGGTTTTAGGTATCGTGGTTACGAACCGGACTCCTCCCCGCAAATGACTATGGTTGGACATCCTGTCCGACACCCATTTCTGCACATCGGCTTCGTTTAGCTGTTTCCCGGGTTGCAGGACCACAAAGGCCATCGGAAGTTCTCCGGCAGCTTCATCGGGTAGACCTATCACTGCCGCATCGCTGATTGACGGATTTGTTAGTAGAACAGCTTCGACGTCGGCGGGCGCGACTTGGAAACCTTTGTACTTGATCAGATCCTTGATCCGATCAACAATAAAGAATTCTTCATCTTCATCAAAATATCCAGTATCTCCGGTGTGCAGCCAACCATCTTGATCGATCATCGAGCGAGTTTCTTTATCGTTTTTCAAATACCCCTTCATAACCATGGGACCTTTGACACAGATCTCGCCCACTTGGTTGGGTCCAAGGGTTTTTCCACTATTGACATCTATGATCTTTACCCAGTTCGTTTTGGCAACCTTGCCGACGCTTCCTGCCTTGCCGGATGATCTCTGCAGCACAGCCAGGGAACTTTCACTCATTCCGTAAGCCGTCACCATCATCTGTACATTGGGAAGACGTTTGCGGACCGAATCTTCAATTTCTTTGCTCAGCGGGGCTGCTCCACAACCGAGCATCAGAAGCGAACTTAAATCGTATTTATCTACGAGAGGGTGCTTGGCCAGGAAAACCATAAGCGGTGGAACCAAACTAGCCGAAGCTACCTTGTATTTTTCAATGGTCGATAGGAACAAATCCGGCTCAAATTTCGGCAATGATACGATTTTACGGCCGTTTGTCAACCCACCCAGCAGTACGATAAAACCGTACACATGGAAAAATGGCATCAAACCAAGAGCACAATCATCTGGTGACAATGGACTGTCTTTGTTACTTTCACGTAAATTTGCCAGTACTGTCATCACATTATAATGCGTCAATTGGACGGCTTTGGGTAATCCAGTGGTCCCCGATGACAGGACCATTAGCGCCACCTGATCTTTCAGATTCACTGGTTGAGGTGTGAAAAATTTAGCTGTTTTTAACTTGTTGCGGTCGAAAAGTTCTTGAAGTAGAGTTATTTTCGGGTTCGGACGATCCTTAGACCCAATCAGCGTGATCATCCCAATTTTCGGCACCCTACTCGATACTTCCAGCACAGTTTTGAGTGCAGCAGAAGATGCAAATATAGCTCTTGGTTGAATAATTTTCAAAACATGTTCCAACTCTCTAGCAGTATAGGCCGGATTCAAGAGAACCGGTATGGCGTTCATGTAGATGGTAGCGAAAGCGATCAGTGGGATCTCGATGCGATTCTCACACATGATCGCAACGACAGCATTCTTCTTGATACCAATCCGATGGAAGCGATTGGCAAGTCGCACTGATTGTTCCAACACATCCTCGAATGTCGTAGTTTGTCCAGACACTCCATCGATCTAAAATGAATATCAGAAAAGGGCTTTGGTCAACTGATACCATTGACCGACTAATTTATATGAGGTTCCTTACAAATCCAACTCCGTTCCCATTTTCGCGCAACCGTTTGATGATAAGTTCTCCCAGAGAACGAAATCCCGCGTCCACACTTTCACTGGCAGGTCCTCCGTAGAAAACGTATTTTTGATCGTCTTTTTGCTTCTCCATGATGACCACCAAATACCCAAATACTGATCCGATCGTAAGAACAATCTCCAACGAACTGCTACTGGCAGACAGGCAATCGCAACTACCTCCTAGGAGGCAGTGTACCTAAGGAGGAACGATGAATTCAATGCTATCAATGAACGGGGACTTATCTTGTTCTCGTTGTCGGTGAATGACTTAAGCATTTCGATGTGTTGGTTAAGGGCTAGATGTGTAGGTAGTGAGCGCATCTAGGTAGAACGTCTCAAAATACATTTCCTTTGCACGCGTATTTCGTAGGTACATTCATCGTAGGTAAGACGTGCATCAAGCAAGCATAATAACTTTTGATTTCGAATATGCACCGGTTTGAAAGGCTTCGTAAGAAAAAAATTCATGCAGATCTTTCGATTCTGATGGTTGTTTTGCTGAATGCTTTTTGACACATTCCACGCGCTTGTACCGCTCACAGGTAATTTTTAACCTTTTGCGTATCAAAAAAACTTAAACTTAGGGATCAATAATTTTGATAATTTAAATCACCCAAAACCAATGAAAAAACAGAAAAAATAACGATTTTCAACAAGCTTAATATAACTTTCAAAATATTTTATTTTTGTTGGAAAAGTGTAAATGTTGACAACTTTAACAAAATAATTCATGAAATTATTTTAGGAAGCGAACAAAAACCGTCGCAAATTAGTGAATTCACGTCACAAAATAAGGAAACTTTTTAATTTTACGAGAAAACATCGAAATTTTCTAACAAAAAAAAAATTTTTTTTTTTTTGAGGATGATGAGACGATTCTGAAATACTAAATTTTATTGGAATCGGTAGGAATCTAGGTGAGTTACAACAGCGCAAATGAGAGAATTCACGTCACAAATTTTGTTTTTTTTTTAATTTTTAAAAGAAAATCTTCTCTGAAAGCTTTGATCCCCTAGATGGTCGAATTTTTATAAATCGAACATAATTTAGTCGTTTTTTTTTAAATGAATTCGTTATTATAAAATGAAAAAAAAAAATTGGAAAAAGAATTAAATATTCTTTTTGTTAATTTTTAAATGAAGACTATGAGAAACAGTCGGAATTATAACGTATGATTCCTAAATAGCAACATATTTATTCAAGAGCCAGTCATAATAAAGAAAAATTTAGGAAAGATACTGAAAATTTATGATTCTACAAGTTGGAATAACAAAATATTTTTTTCCAGGAATTTACCACACTGCGGCATTCTTCCCTTCCCCTAAGAACAAAATATCACTTTGAAGGCTCGAAAGAATGGTTCAGAATAACTTGAAATTTCGTGACGTGAATTCAGTCGACTACCCTGTTCCGTAATTCACGTCACAGCTTTAAAGAGACATAACTTTGTTCATTGTTGTTTAATCGGGAAGCTAAGCACATCGAATTGTGGGTAATTGTTTTGTCTACAACTTATTTCAAGGCACCGATATTTCAACAGAGAGAACAGAAAATCAAAGTGGTATGCACTGAAGTGAAAAATGGTCAATTCTAGCGTGAATTCACCTTACAAAAGTAATTGATTACAAATTATATTCATTTTGATTGAAATTCAATTTGCGATCTTGCGACTATTTTTTTTCATCATTTTCAAGTAAATTGGTTTACTTTTAGAATTATAACAGTTCTGAAAAGTCTGGAAAACCTTTTTCACGTCACGGTGGATTATTTCGATTATAAGAACTTTCTTTTAAATTAAATTTCCACATTATTTGGAAGCGAACTATTTCTAACAAGGCCGGATTAAGGGGGGGCAAAAGGAGCAATTAACTCGGCCTCCTTGGCTCAGGGGCTGCTCCGATGGAAAAAAATGTTAACATTAGTTTAATCATACTACTTCAATTTCTACAAATCTATGAAAAGAAATCAAAACTAGAAAATCGGAATGAAAACTTAAAATATAACAATCAAAGGGGCCCCGTGAAATAATGTCTAGAATAGTTTTTCTCTTACATAGGGCCCCCTTGAGTAAGCAGTAAAGGAGTTCTCCCGGATTTTGCGGGCTGAGAATATCAAAATCTTGGTAATGATTCCCAAAATTTTCAACCCTAAATCTGGACAAAAATAATGCCAACCGATTTTTAAAAAAAATCGAAAAAAAATTAAGAAAAATATGAGGAAAAATAGCTCAATTTTCATTTCTTTTTATCGAAATATGTCATTCAGAATATTCTGTACAGAACAAAAATAAAGAAAAATATCTCCTCATTTTTATTACACACAAACTTCTTTCACAATAATAATGTTTAATACAACGTTAACTTTCCAAGTAATGGTTACAGCACTAAAATATCAGCTAATTTAGCCAAAACAGAGAGATTTGAGAATTTTACCTGGGTTAATACCGGGTATTTTTATAACTTTTCACTTTTCAAACATTATTATTGAAATTTCTTGATTTAAAAATTCTAAAACCCTTTTCCTCTCTATTTTTGAAAATAAAAACTTTAGTTGCTTAAATTGGACAAATCGACAGTACAGAGTTTCTTTATTAAATTTCCAACCCAATATCCGTCTTAGACTTGAAATTCGTATTGAAACATTTTCAACTGATTTAACCAAAATTTTATTCTGTATTGAAGAAAATATTCTGAATTCAGCATATCATCATAATCATTTTCAAATTGAGGCCCTCAGAATTAGAGGGGTGCAAGTCCAAAATCATCAATTTTGAGTTAAGTACTTATACCTAACGATTCTTCATTTTTCAATGTACATCTGGTGTAAAATTCGATTTTTTATTATTTTTTTTATTGAACACTTTTTCGATTGAATTAAAACTGCTCGAATTCGAAAAATATATGAAAAATCGAGCACCTTCACAACTTTAAAGCGCGTTTTCTCGTAACGATCATATAGGCACTTGCACAACTTTGATCCCAAGCGCCTCAATTATCATTAAAACGATCTCATAGTTGAGTTGCTAATATCATTGAGTGATTCTCTTAACATGAATATTTTTATGTTTTTAATCATATCTTTGTCCAGATTCAATTCATTGGGATTTTCAAGTCTTGTATTGTTTCTCCAGTTACAGAAGTTCAGTTTCAGGGTTTCTCTGAAGTTTGAGAATTTAAGATCTTTGATTATAAACTTAACTCACTTGGATTTTTTATTTGATTTTTTCATTGATTTGAAACATGCGCGGATCTACGGGGGGGGGGGGGGGGGGGTGATGGTGGTGATCACCCCCCCCCCCCTCCCCAAGTGGAAAAAAAATAAATCATAATTAAAATGGTCACAAATTTTTTAATTCAATTTAGATGAAATAAAACTTTTTCATGTGTCAAAATATCTTAACGTTGACATTACCATATTTACGCGTGCATAAGAATTCAACAGCTGCTTAAAAATATGCTTGAATTGAGTATGCGAAGCATAACTTCGTGTTGGCTCCGGGCTTTCGAAAAGGATAAAACTTGCACCTCACTCTTTAAGGAATTTCCTAAAGCATGACAGCAGATTGTTTTTTTATTAACCGATATCCAGAGTTGTTTTAAGCGCCAGTACCAGAAACGTCGGTTATTTACCAGATCACCCCCCCTAAGAGCAATCTCTAGATCCGCGCCTGATTTAAAATTATGATTTAGATTTGAGACACTGAATGGTGGTTCTGGATATAATCTGATTTTAAGTTTTGAATTCTTAAACTCTTATGTATGTATCTCTATGGAATTTGAATTTAATTATTTTATTTATTTTTTGAATTTTGTATTCTATGTTTCAAATCTTCTTGATACTTCCCAGTTGTCATTAGGTAGATATTTCACAATGAAACACAAACCAGACGATCAATGATGAAATGAAAATCATTTAAAATATCTATACGGTCATGTTTCTTAATCATAGACTTTCAGTTGGTGTATTAAAAAAATGAGGCTAAATTTAGCATTTTCTGTTCAGGAGTTTATATGATAGGAGTTTTAATTTTTGTGAAATTTCTAAACTCTTCCGCGCGTTGGCACGTGATTAACTAACAGTTTTTTAAGGTTACCAGAAACTATCTTCTACAAAGACAACATGGCAAATTGAAGACTTGCTTAACTCATCTCCAGTTCTTTTACACGTTTAAAATGTTTTGTATTCTCAGGGATAGCATTTGAAAAAAAATTGACACATAGGGGGCCCCCGAGAAAAGTTGCCCCGGGCCCCCTGATGGCTTAATCCGGAAAATATTTTGTTGATAATCTGTATGGCCAGGTCCTTCCATACCAATTCACCATTAAAAAAGAATCGACCCGCTCCGATTTGGCCCTTAACCATTAGGTTAACTTATTGTAATGCAAATAAGAAAAACCACCCTCCTTTGAATAGAAGCCTCCGTCCCCCTCCCATTCTAAAAAAAATGAACTTTTTCACAATAACAGAAATTTTTTTTTGTGAAAATCTCATAAACCGTAAAAGCTGCAGATGAAGAATGTGGATGTTTTAAAGATTACGTTATTTTCAGTTCAATATTTGTATTTCAAAACTTACAATGCGATTATCTCAAAATGTCCCTACTTTTTTCAAGTTTTATCGCGCCAATTTTTTTTTGCATACAATTTTACATAAGAATCAGTCATTCACTCGGAACAACTACACATCTGTAGTTTTTACGGTGTCTGAGATATTTACAAAAGAAAATTGCAATTTTTTAGAATTGGGGAACTCCCATTTTCTTATTTACATAACAACTTAATTAGGGCCGAATCAGAGAGGGTCGATGCATTTTCATGATCACTTGGTATGGAAAAACCCGTATGTATTTTAGTTTAGTTTTTCCAATAAAACAATCTTGCAAATTATTAAAATTTAGAACGTCAAAATCTTCCGAAAATAGTTATTAAAACATACACCCAAAATAATCCGCACGTCGTGGCTACGTGAAAAACTACATAATTTTTATCCAATTGATTTTCACGTAAAATGTACGAGAAAAATACGTAAACGCTCCCCTAATAGGAATTTTTGCTTGGTGAATATCGCGTTCAACTTACGTGAATTTCAAGTGAATTCAATGCGATGTGATGATGGAAGCTACGTGAAATGTGTTTAGTATTGAAATGATGTTTGAATCTTTTCTATTGTTATTTTTTCGTCTCATCTTTCGGTAATAAAAAATAAAAGTAAATTTAATTTTATCGAAAACATAATTTATTAAACTTCATTCAACCTTCATTGTTTACATACGTACGTGGAATCATGTGGAAATGGAAAAAAATTTTAAATAAAAATGAAACTACCCAATTGATGAATAATATAACTCCAACGCCTACGAAATCTTGACTGGAATCGTCTCCTCGTTGCCGACGGCTCCTTCTCACGGTCCTTCCTTTTCTACTCGGCGGAGCTTCCAGAAGTTTTCTCCGAAGCTGGAAACAAACACAAATCTCAGCTTAGAATGAATTAATTCCCGACGGGGAAATCAATAAACACTTACCTTCACGCTGCTGACGCTTGGATTTGTATTGCTCGGGCCCCGCAGGATGACAAGTGTGGTCTACTGGTCGACTTCCGACGACAGCAAAAAAAAACAAGTAAGCTGACTGACAAGAAGTTCCTTTTCGAATAAGAATTTATTACCACTATCATCCACTTGGAATTTACGTGAAATTCATGTGTAAGTTATGTGAAAGTAAAGTAGCTTTTACAAGGACATCCTTGATACTCTGTGGTTACACGAAACTCACGTAGAATCGATAGGATGCAACAAAATCTAAGTTTACGTGAAAAATCCCGTAGAAAAAATTTCAAAATTATTTTGGGTGTAGGCACCAAAAATGCTGTCCGTAAGTGATCGATCTTTGATTCTTGAAATTTCGAAATGAATTCCATACATTTGTTGTGTTAATTCTACTTTCGGCCTATCAAATTCTTTAGTTTAGAGTTGTTAACGTCAAGGAGCCGCTTTTTTTTTGGCAAGACCTTACTAGACTTAAAACTTCAAATGATCTAAGAAAAAAAGCTTTTTATGTTGAGGTATTCAATGTTTTACCTTTTTTTAACGAATATCCAAATATCGGTTATATTTTGATTCATTTGGAAACAATTTCATTCGATTACCATGCAGAAATTGATACAGGAAAATTTTGGAAGTTGGTAATTTGGGATGAGCGTCCCCTTTATTTCAAAAATTGTGAAGGCAAATCATCTTATGTCAAAACTTGTTAAAGCCAAATTTCAAAGAAAATCTCTTTAAAGTGATTCGATTGATGCATACTTCATATAGGTTTCATGTTGGAGGTTTCCTTTACCAAAGATAGAAAAAATCATCCATGTAAAAATCATTTATTATATCAAAACATTCTCCAACCCTTTTTGAAAGTAAAAAAAAATCTTTGCTGTGGAATATTTCCATAAAATTAAATCTGGACATGATAGCAATCTTTTTTTTTAACTCGGAGACTGTTTTTGTTTACTATAAGCTTCATTTATTTGCTATGAAAGATGATTTAAAAAATAAAAAGAAGAATATTTCAATTGAATAAGTTATCTTCTGTTTATGCATCGAATTTTCATAAAAAAATCTCTTGACAATTAATCGATTGTGACATATTTTTGCATGGAAGTCCCCCTTAATAAAAACGGGAAACGCCTGACTTAATATTTTAAACCATCTTAATATTTACTTAGAAACCTTGATATGTGCCAAATTTGATCAACAAAGTGCAAAAATTGGTCTCGTTCTGTCACATTTAATATGGATTTATAGAGGACCTCCCCGTTCTCTTCCCCCCGCCGTCCTCAAACAATGACACAGGGGCTTCAATACAATAAAACATCTTAATATTTCAAAACATATCCAACAATATAAAAATCATCTTATACTGCAAAAGTTTGGTTTGGTATAAAATTTTATGCAAATTGTTAAAAATTGAATGGGCTTTTTATGGTAATCTAATATTGAATTTGTCTGGGAGGCTTATAAAAAAATCATCCGTATTTAGAAAGTTTTCCCATGATTTGATCAAATTATCGCAAGAAATAACACTTTCCTTTCGCGCATCCATTTTACAAGCACCGGCTCTGTAACACACATGTAGGTACTGGGCAAGAGCCTTATAGTATAGACGAAGGCAAGTAAGGAGTGTGTTGGAAAAAAATGCGACACTCTGTTTTGCAAATAACTTTCAAATGCAAAACGAAGTCCAAGAGGATCTAGCAGTGAGCTTAAATTAAATAAAAGAGAAGATGATTGATTCCGTGAAGATAGGAAATTTGAATGGTTATATCAAACGCAATCTGAAAATTTCTATAGGGGAACTAACAAAAAATAAATAAATAAATTCTGACTGCTTTTGTCTAAGCTGACTAATAAGGAGGCCTGACTCAATTTCTAGCTGCCCATCATTAAAATAAAGACATACGGTGGTCAAATCAAGCGCAACATATTTGGACCGCTAGCGGGTAGTTATTTTGAAAAATTTCCTACTTGGCAGCAAAACGAATTCTTTATAGGACACCTGGCAGGTTTCCAATCAGAAATTTTTCGTTAAAAAGCCTCGCCTGGATATTCCGGAGATAAACAAGGAGAAAAAAATTGAAAAGTATAGTTTTTGAGGAGGCCTACGATCTGTGGAAGCTAAAAGTCAGCTAGAGTTTCATGACAAATATTCTTCAAATGCGACTATTTTCGCTCCAACATAGTTTATATACTGCTTAGATGGATCTGGAATTGTGCCATTACGCGAAAACTCTGGTGAAGTGATAAAAAGAAAAATATGTTGTTTTTGTGTCGATTGAGGATAATCGGCTAAATTTGTCATAACTTCAACCAAATTAAATTTTTTTAATAATTTTGGAAGCTGAGCTTCAGAATACAGAAAATGTAATCTAAAAAGCCTTGATTTGGGAAAAGAGTGGTTCCATAGTATACATTTGAGATGGCGCACGTGATGCCTAAAAATTAAAGTCGAAAAACTTCTTCTTTGGACGATATCTCAAAAACCACCTGGAAGAATGTCACAAAAATTTGTGACATAATGTCAGAGTAACTCGAAACAAATAGTATTTAAGTATGTTTTTTTACACTTAAAATCGCCGAAAAACGTCGATCAAACAGCAAAACAATACATCGCGGCGACAAAATAAAGCTCAAACTGCTTAATTGATGAAAGTTGTTCGGTTTTTTTTTTTGCAGATTATTTGAAGTGATAATTTCGACTCTGCATAACTAAATACAGCCTAATTAAGTTATATAAAATAATAGAATTGATCAACGTAATGCATATGAGGTACTTGGAGCCAAAGGGGTTTAAGTGCATGAAAGCTTATTTCGAGAAAACATGCTTTTAAGTTGTCGTGTTTGGCAATTTTCCATATATTTTTCGAAAATTTGTATTTTGTTTTAAGAAGTAAAAATAATTTAAAAAAAAACTCAGAAAAAATCATCAAATATAGTTTGAAATATGAAGAATCGTTTGGCACTATTCTCAAAATCAACCATTTTGTCTCTATAGCCCTTTGGCTCTGAGGGTCTCATATGTAAAAATTGCAAAAATAATTTGTTTCAGCAATTCACGTTTACTGAGTAGTTTTTTACTAAAGTAAATCCTTTGATTTGGGTAAGAAGGAAGTAAGCCATGACTTTTTGGCAACGCACGCGTTTTTATTTTCTTCCAGCAAAATTTTCAATAAAATTAAAATTAACTAGGAGTAAAAGAGCAGCATAGTGGAAAATATTTTTATAAGTGACTGACGGAAGTTACCGAAGTGGTTTATGGTGTACTTCAGAATGCTATTGCCTGGTTGGGGGAAGTGATGGGCGATCACACATTCTGAAAATATTGTTGATGGTTTGGGAAGGGAATTTGTTTTCTCTCTTGGCTGGTTTAATATACGGATAATAAGGTGAAAGATATATCATAAGCATTCTATCAATCTTCAAAAATAATGAAATTTTAATTGTGCGCAATGTGAAGTAAACGGGTGGATGCAGTCATCAAAATGAAGAAAAACAGTGAAAATATTGGGAATAAATTATTGAATGGATGGAATTTCCAGAATTTTTTTTTCAGTTTCATTTTTTCAAATATGTGTGAACGTGGCCAAAGATGAACAACATATCAGAAAGTGTTGGTGGTTTTTAATGGGAGAAAATGTGCACACATGCTTTGAAACAAGTGATGTTCTGGCAGATTATTGGGCTGTTAAAAAGTGTTTAGTATTGGAATGATAATCGAGTAATTATTCTAATGATATCTCATGGATTTGTTTTTATCTTGATCGCGTAAAAATATATAAAAAAAAAAATGTGAACATGGTTTCCTGCATAGTTCCTTTTTGTACTGGTTTTTTCCGACTGATTTAGCCTGCATTTTGAGTGTAAAAACTGATAACATTTCTAAGTGCACGAGATATAGAAAGAACTGGTAAGGGTCCCTAAAATCAGCGACAGAAAAATTGATTGCAGAGTGCGTAACCCACGTTCCTATATTTTCACACCTGATGTGATTCCTGTCCCTGTCGACATAATTGGTGAGCCTGTTCTATTTATACCTACTTTATGTACTAGACGATTGCATTAAAATGTTTATATTTCCGATATTTATAAGGCTTGGTGGATACATTTCTAGTTTTTTTTTTCTATTTTTTTGTGCATTTTTCTTGCCGAATGAATGTGAGGGGGGAGTAATTTTTATGAAAAAACCTTTCGAGTTCTAAACAGCATTAGAAAGGTTTCGTGGTCTACTGATATTTTCCGTTTCTCTTTTTTTATTTTCAAGAGCGAGTAAAGGCGCTTTATCCTTGGTCGATGACCAGAAATGATTGAACACTGAAATCCTCAACAGTTTAACGATGAAAATAAAACTTTATACTTAGGAATCCTTTTATTAAAACATCAAATTCATCAAAATTCTTTTATTCTGAGGTTTAGGATTTCTGTGTACAAAATAAATCATTTCCAGCCCTTCTAGAATGGTCCTAGTGATTAGAAGAATTTCTTTACCTCTCGCATGGTTACTTCATCAACGAGCATTTTTATTAGCATGCTTCCAACGATAACCCTTATTTGAAACGTATGGTACTGGTGGTCCACGTTTCTTCCTGTTCCTGTGTTCCAGATGTCTCTGCGTTCTCTGCTCCATGGTAGGCCCAACCACTTTGTGTTTTTGATCATTTTAATGTTTTTATGTTAAAATAATTAAAGACATGAACAAAGACAAGAAGAATAATTAAACACTTTTATTATTCTTTGGGACTCAGACATAAGTTTGGGCTATTGAAGTACGATTAGTGATTAGTGATTAGTGATAGTAAATCCTTTGATTTGGGTAAGTTCAAACAAACCATTTTAAAACGTCACCTAGTTGATTAATTCAATGCGCTTTTACTTCCATTCCACTCGACATCAAACAACCATTCGGGAGCAACAGTATTTTTGGCACGAATTGTATGTTTTTCTGTACATTGTGAGAGACAGCCAAAAAAAATCTAGCTAGCATTTCAGTGTCCTTGGGAGAAATACAAATTGTACGATTTTATTACTTTAAAAGCAAAACCCCTTGGCATCATTGCAGAGCAATCCCTTCGACGTACGTGTTTGAGGTCAACAAAATCCCATAAAATGTTATGCTCTCGCTTGAATGGTTTGCTGGTTCCGTTCAGTGGATGACTCTGTGATGATGCCTTAGTGAATGGAAAGGATCTGAGGTACCGTTTTTCGGTTACAAAACTGATTGCACTTCACATTATCCCATAAAATCCCTTCCAATCGATTGACAAATTCGTTAAATTAAGCAGAAAATCAGAACGGTTTAACTAAATGAGGACAAACAGAACCTGCAATTACTGGTGGATAATCAGCTACAAACATGATTCCACCATACCGGAAGGTGTCACGAATAGGTAATATGTAGGTAAAGTATCACTTCACACCTTATGTGTCATTTCGATGTCCATGCGGTTGTTGTCGTTGTTGTTTTCATGCGGCACGACATCCTTATTTAGACGTTATCTACCCTTCTTAGATATATGTACATACATCTTATATATCTAAGTATTGGGACAACGATATTGCGTGAGAATCCTCATTCTGTATTAACACGTCTGCCAACTGCCAGTCGTCTGCCGGTGAAAAGAAAACATGAAAAGCTGTTGAGAAAACTGTAAAATCGTTTTTGGAATATAATCCTGTTTGCTATATCTAGGGATAAGTTTCTAAACAAAAAATATTTTTTTACTTGGATAGGTAACTACTTATTTTGGTTTAATTAAACTTTTTAAACTTTCAACAGAAATCATATTGGTTTAAATTAAAGGATAAATTATTTTGACGTATTATTTAAGGCATATTGACTAAAATATCTGTATAAAAAATCTATCAACTTAACCAACTTATATTCATTGCATCCTATTTCCCCATAATTTAAGTGAACGAAACATTCAAGCCCCATCCGCTTAAAGAGGACACAAACCGCCGACAAGCTGTAATCAACCGAGAATGCAATTGTTGCAGCAATAAGGAGTGTTTCTAATTTCCCTGGGTCTGGATTACAGCACTTCACAATAATAATCGCTTTTATACACTCACTTCCGTTCTGTTCCGACAGCCATTTGCCATTCGTCCGTCCCCTCTAGAAGTTTGTGGTTTATTGGCCTTCGCCTCAACCGTTCCAGCATCTCTTCCCCACTCTACAGTTTCCAATCTAAACTGTACTGTCTAAGTACTTACGTATATGCAAGTTCTCTCCCTTTCCTGCTGGGGGATGATTCGGTTATACCGGAATGGCTTTTCCAACCACCACCCACTCCAGGATCCGGAACCCTCTGGTTGTAATCGGGAAAGGACTTAACTAAACCGTTCAAGTAGCTGTTATGAACGGTTTGCCCACACACAGACACATACACTTGGATGCGTAGCTTCAATAAGTCGACACTATCATCATCATCTTCTTCTTTTGGTGTGTAATCCTCTTAGGGGTTGAGGAAACTGCACCAGTGATATCGCAATCGACTGTCGATGAACATTTAGAGCTGGGCTTCCTTATTTAGGATATGAATGCATAGACTACCAATCCGACATGAGGATTTGATTTCGGAAGTTGGCTAGAAATATTTGCTTCTGGATTCAGCTGTTATGTGTGTCCTTGCATCATCTCACTTACTTTCAAGTACTTCAAATAATTCAAAATTATTAGTTCTCAATCATTCATTCTCATTTATCATTAATAGAAGAAGAAAAACTGGGAAACCATATTTTTATGAATAGTTTTAAGTTCAATATATTTTGGTTGAACAGTCTTTTTCCTGTACTCCAAACGATTAAGTTTATGCCAACGTTGTAAAATTCACTGAATTTCTGGCATATTGAGAGTACCCATGTGTTCGAGAATCACTTGGACGTTTTTTGCGGAAGCCCTCTCTGTAATGATCTCGCCCATAAAGTCAGAATCCACAGTAACTAATTCCTTAACACGTTCAGACTCATTATAACGAGTAATGACAAAAATGACAAAAATGACAAAAATGACAAAAATGACAAAAATGACAAAAATGACAAAAATGACAAAAATGACAAAAATGACAAAAATGACAAAAATGACAAAAATGACAAAAATGACAAAAATGACAAAAATGACACAAATGACAAAAATGACAAAAATGACAAAAATGACAAAAATGACAAAAATGACAAAAATGACAAAAATGACAAAAATGACAAAAATGACAAAAATGACAAAAATGACAAAAATGACAAAAATGACAAAAAAGACAAACATGACAAAAATGACAAAAATGACAAAAATGACAAAAATGACAAAAATGACAAAAATGACAAAAATGACAAAAATGACAAAAATGACAAAAATGACAAAAATGACAAAAATGACAAAAATGACAAAAATGACAAAAATGACAAAAATGACAAAAATGACAAAAATGACAAAAATGACAAAAATGACAAAAATGACAAAAATGACAAAAATGACAAAAATGACAAAAATGACAAAAATGACAAAAATGACAAAAATGACAAAAATGACAAAAATGACAAAAATGACAAAAATGACAAAAAATGACAAAAATGACAAAAATGACAAAAATGACAAAAATGACAAAAATGACAAAAATGACAAAAATGACAAAAATGACAAAAATGACAAAAATGACAAAAATGACAAAAATGACAAAAATGACAAAAATGACAAAAATGACAAAAATGACAAAAATGACAAAAATGACAAAAATGACAAAAATGACAAAAATGACAAAAATGACAAAAATGACAAAAATGACAAAAATGACAAAAATGACAAAAATGACAAAAATGACAAAAATGACAAAAATGACAAAAATGACAAAAATGACAAAAATGACAAAAATGACAAAAATGACAAAAATGACAAAAATGACAAAAATGACAAAAATGACAAAAATGACAAAAATGACAAAAATGACAAAAATGACAAAAATGACAAAAATGACAAAAATGACAAAAATGACAAAAATGACAAAAATGACAAAAATGACAAAAATGACAAAAATGACAAAAATGACAAAAATGACAAAAATGACAAAAATGACAAAAATGACAAAAATGACAAAAATGACAAAAATGACAAAAATGACAAAAATGACAAAAATGACAAAAATGACAAAAATGACAAAAATGACAAAAATGACAAAAATGACAAAAATGACAAAAATGACAAAAATGACAAAAATGACAAAAATGACAAAAATGACAAAAATGACAAAAATGACAAAAATGACAAAAATGACAAAAATGACAAAAATGACAAAAATGACAAAAATGACAAAAATGACAAAAATGACAAAAATGACAAAAATGACAAAAATGACAAAAATGACAAAAATGACAAAAATGACAAAAATGACAAAAATGACAAAAATGACAAAAATGACAAAAATGACAAAAATGACAAAAATGACAAAAATGACAAAAATGACAAAAATGACAAAAATGACAAAAATGACAAAAATGACAAAAATGACAAAAATGACAAAAATGACAAAAATGACAAAAATGACAAAAATGACAAAAATGACAAAAATGACAAAAATGACAAAAATGACAAAAATGACAAAAATGACAAAAATGACAAAAATGACAAAAATGACAAAAATGACAAAAATGACAAAAATGACAAAAATGACAAAAATGACAAAAATGACAAAAATGACAAAAATGACAAAAATGACAAAAATGACAAAAATGACAAAAATGACAAAAATGACAAAAATGACAAAAATGACAAAAATGACAAAAATGACAAAAATGACAAAAATGACAAAAATGACAAAAATGACAAAAATGACAAAAATGACAAAAATGACAAAAATGACAAAAATGACAAAAATGACAAAAATGACAAAAATGACAAAAATGACAAAAATGACAAAAATGACAAAAATGACAAAAATGACAAAAATGACAAAAATGACAAAAATGACAAAAATGACAAAAATGACAAAAATGACAAAAATGACAAAAATGACAAAAATGACAAAAATGACAAAAATGACAAAAATGACAAAAATGACAAAAATGACAAAAATGACAAAAATGACAAAAATGACAAAAATGACAAAAATGACAAAAATGACAAAAATGACAAAAATGACAAAAATGACAAAAATGACAAAAATGACAAAAATGACAAAAATGACAAAAATGACAAAAATGACAAAAATGACAAAAATGACAAAAATGACAAAAATGACAAAAATGACAAAAATGACAAAAATGACAAAAATGACAAAAATGACAAAAATGACAAAAATGACAAAAATGACAAAAATGACAAAAATGACAAAAATGACAAAAATGACAAAAATGACAAAAATGACAAAAATGACAAAAATGACAAAAATGACAAAAATGACAAAAATGACAAAAATGACAAAAATGACAAAAATGACAAAAATGACAAAAATGACAAAAATGACAAAAATGACAAAAATGACAAAAATGACAAAAATGACAAAAATGACAAAAATGACAAAAATGACAAAAATGACAAAAATGACAAAAATGACAAAAATGACAAAAATGACAAAAATGACAAAAATGACAAAAATGACAAAAATGACAAAAATGACAAAAATGACAAAAATGACAAAAATGACAAAAATGACAAAAATGACAAAAATGACAAAAATGACAAAAATGACAAAAATGACAAAAATGACAAAAATGACAAAAATGACAAAAATGACAAAAATGACAAAAATGACAAAAATGACAAAAATGACAAAAATGACAAAAATGACAAAAATGACAAAAATGACAAAAATGACAAAAATGACAAAAATGACAAAAATGACAAAAATGACAAAAATGACAAAAATGACAAAAATGACAAAAATGACAAAAATGACAAAAATGACAAAAATGACAAAAATGACAAAAATGACAAAAATGACAAAAATGACAAAAATGACAAAAATGACAAAAATGACAAAAATGACAAAAATGACAAAAATGACAAAAATGACAAAAATGACAAAAATGACAAAAATGACAAAAATGACAAAAATGACAAAAATGACAAAAATGACAAAAATGACAAAAATGACAAAAATGACAAAAATGACAAAAATGACAAAAATGACAAAAATGACAAAAATGACAAAAATAAAAGCGACTCAGAGTAAAATGACAAAAATGACAAAAATGACAAAAATGACAAAAATGACAAAAATGACAAAAATGACAAAAATGACAAAAATGACAAAAATGACAAAAATGACAAAAATGACAAAAAATGACAAAAATGACAAAAATGACAAAAATGACAAAAATGACAAAAATGACAAAAATGACAAAAATGACAAAAATGACAAAAATGACAAAAATGACAAAAATGACAAAAATGACAAAAATGACAAAAATGACAAAAATGACAAAAATGACAAAAATGACAAAAATGACAAAAATGACAAAAATGACAAAAATGACAAAAATGACAAAAATGACAAAAATGACAAAAATGACAAAAATGACAAAAATGACAAAAATGACAAAAATGACAAAAATGACAAAAATGACAAAAATGACAAAAATGACAAAAATGACAAAAATGACAAAAATGACAAAAATGACAAAAATGACAAAAATGACAAAAATGACAAAAATGACAAAAATGACAAAAATGACAAAAATGACAAAAATGACAAAAATGACAAAAATGACAAAAATGACAAAAATGACAAAAATGACAAAAATGACAAAAATGACAAAAATGACAAAAATGACAAAAATGACAAAAATGACAAAAATGACAAAAATGACAAAAATGACAAAAATGACAAAAATGACAAAAATGACAAAAATGACAAAAATGACAAAAATGACAAAAATGACAAAAATGACAAAAATGACAAAAATGACAAAAATGACAAAAATGACAAAAATGACAAAAATGACAAAAATGACAAAAATGACAAAAATGACAAAAATGACAAAAATGACAAAAATGACAAAAATGACAAAAATGACAAAAATGACAAAAATGACAAAAATGACAAAAATGACAAAAATGACAAAAATGACAAAAATGACAAAAATGACAAAAATGACAAAAATGACAAAAATGACAAAAATGACAAAAATGACAAAAATGACAAAAATGACAAAAATGACAAAAATGACAAAAATGACAAAAATGACAAAAATGACAAAAATGACAAAAATGACAAAAATGACAAAAATGACAAAAATGACAAAAATGACAAAAATGACAAAAATGACAAAAATGACAAAAATGACAAAAATGACAAAAATGACAAAAATGACAAAAATGACAAAAATGACAAAAATGACAAAAATGACAAAAATGACAAAAATGACAAAAATGACAAAAATGACAAAAATGACAAAAATGACAAAAATGACAAAAATGACAAAAATGACAAAAATGACAAAAATGACAAAAATGACAAAAATGACAAAAATGACAAAAATGACAAAATGACAAAAATGACAAAAATGACAAAAATGACAAAAATGACAAAAATGACAAAAATGACAAAAATGACAAAAATGACAAAAATGACAAAAATGACAAAAATGACAAAAATGACAAAAATGACAAAAATGACAAAAATGACAAAAATGACAAAAATGACAAAAATGACAAAAATGACAAAAATGACAAAAATGACAAAAATGACAAAAATGACAAAAATGACAAAAATGACAAAAATGACAAAAATGACAAAAATGACAAAAATGACAAAAATGACAAAAATGACAAAATGACAAAAATGACAAAAATGACAAAAATGACAAAAATGACAAAAATGACAAAAATGACAAAAATGACAAAAATGACAAAAATGACAAAAATGACAAAAATGACAAAAATGACAAAATGACAAAAATGACAAAAATGACAAAAATGACAAAAATGACAAAATGACAAAAATGACAAAAATGACAAAAATGACAAAAATGACAAAAATGACAAAAATGACAAAAATGACAAAAATGACAAAAATGACAAAAATGACAAAAATGACAAAAATGACAAAAATGACAAAAATGACAAAAATGACAAAAATGACAAAAATGACAAAAATGACAAAAATGACAAAAATGACAAAAATGACAAAAATGACAAAAATGACAAAAATGACAAAAATGACAAAAATGACAAAAATGACAAAAATGACAAAAATGACAAAAATGACAAAAATGACAAAAATGACAAAAATGACAAAAATGACAAAAATGACAAAAATGACAAAAATGACAAAAATGACAAAAATGACAAAAATGACAAAAATGACAAAAATGACAAAAATGACAAAAATGACAAAAATGACAAAAATGACAAAAATGACAAAAATGACAAAAATGACAAAAATGACAAAAATGACAAAAATGACAAAAATGACAAAAATGACAAAAATGACAAAAATGACAAAAATGACAAAAATGACAAAAATGACAAAAATGACAAAAATGACAAAAATGACAAAAATGACAAAAATGACAAAAATGACAAAAATGACAAAAATGACAAAAATGACAAAAATGACAAAAATGACAAAAATGACAAAAATGACAAAAATGACAAAAATGACAAAAATGACAAAAATGACAAAAATGACAAAAATGACAAAAATGACAAAAATGACAAAAATGACAAAAATGACAAAAATGACAAAAATGACAAAAATGACAAAAATGACAAAAATGACAAAATGACAAAAATGACAAAAATGACAAAAATGACAAAAATGACAAAAATGACAAAAATGACAAAAATGACAAAAATGACAACAATGACAAAAATGACAAAAATGACAAACATGACAAAAAGGACAAAAATGACAAAAATGACAAAAATGACAAAAATGACAAAAATGACAAAAATGACAAAAATGACAAAAATGACAAAAATGACAAAAATGACAAAAATGACAAAAATGACAAAAATGACAAAAATGACAAAAATGACAAAAATGACAAAAATGACAAAAATGACAAAAATGACAAAAATGACAAAAATGACAAAAATGACAAAAATGACAAAAATGACAAAAATGACAAAAATGACAAAAATGACAAAAATGACAAAAATGACAAAAATGACAAAAATGACATAAATGACAAAAATGACAAAAATGACAAAAATGACAAAAATGACAAAAATGACAAAAATGACAAAATTGACAAAAGACAAAACTGACAAAACTGACAAAACTGACAAAACTGACAAAACTGACAAAAATGACAAAAATGAATAAAATGACAAAAATGACAAAAATGACAAAAATGACAAAAATGACAAAAATGACAAAAATGACAAAAATGACAAAAATGACAAAAATGACAAAAATGACAAAAATGACAAAAATAACAAAAATGACAAAAATGACAAAAATGACAAAAATGACAAAAATGACAAAAATGACAAAAATGACAAAAATGACAAAAATGACAAAAATGACAAAAATGACAAAAATGACAAAATTGAAAAAAAATAACAAAAATGACAAAAATGACAAAAATGACAAAAATGACAAAAATTACAAAAATTACAAAAATTTCAAAAATTACAAAAATTACAAAAATTGAAAAATCTCTACATTTAATTTTTTTTTTTTTAGAAAATTAATTAATTTAAGGAACATCTAGGTTGAAATAAATAGAACACCCCAAAGAAGTTATGTTTAGAATGCCTGGTAAACATTGGAAAAGTTTTCAGATTTTCCGAAAACGTTTCAAATCCCAGAAAGGCGATTTTCGACCAACATATTTGATTTGAAACAACACTAGATCTTTTCGTTTAAAGAATGCATTTTCAAGACATTTGACACCAAAATTGAAATTACGATCTCCCCTATTTCCTTTGGATTTCTCTGAGATGATTTTGGAGGGACAAAAAATCGAACTTTTGAGCGCTTTGAGGTACTCTTAAATCAAGTCCAATCGAGCCTGATCATGAAATGCTATTTAAATCGTGAGAATTTTACTCCTATTATGCGGCTAGAGTTCAAAAATATTTTTAATAACGGCGGCAGAAAATATTCTCAATGTCTTTAATATTCTAAGCAACTAACCTCACAATAGTTTATAAGCCCGCTTAAAACAAAATAGACGTCAAATTCCATAAAAAAAGGTCCTTAAATCACCTTCAAATGTAAAAATTAAAAATAATCTCAGCTGAAATGTGCCGTTTAAATTTTTATGAATGAAATATTTTTTATATTTCCAGCTCTTATAAATGTTAAATACAAAATGATTTTGAATTAAAATTTTGAAAAAAAAATCCGTTCTAAGCAATTAGAAATTCAAAACCAATCGAAAGTTTAAAAAATTAAAAAAATATTTAAGGTATTTCTAAAAATAGCAAACCTTATCCAAAACTCTGCAAAGGCACCAAAATTTATTCAAATTATCTCTACCTTAACCAAGATATTACAGAGACGCGTGAACGCTTCTGAGTCATACTTTCACAAAATCTTAATATCAATTGACCCTTGATCTTTTTGTTACTGATGTAGGTGTATGAGTGAGCAATTCGAAAAAAAAAATCGAAAATATAGTTGATATGTGAAAAAATATTAGTTTTGGAAATACATTTTTGGATAGGTTTAAATATATTAACTATGTTTTTTATCTTATTTAAGTTTGGTGGAAATCATTTTGAAATAAAATGATAATTTTACAAATTCTCCAGATAAATTTCTCGAATAAGAATAACATAATTGCAGATTTTTTGCTATACCCATTTAAAAAAAACAACAACAAACTTTAAAATGCTTTAAAATTTAAAAAAAATATTTTTAAAAAAACCCCTGACACAATGTGTAGACAAATTCAGTCGAAATATAAAAAAAATATTGAATACCGTCAAACGGGGCATCATGCAAAAGCAGGGTTAGATGCAACATTTGAATACTACAACACTCGTTCAATTTTTATTTTAATATACTGTAGTAAAGTTATCATTGAATTATAACAAATTGATGATGACATAGTTTTTAACATCGTGAAAGAGTTTTTAGAAGCTTTTGATTCTCATAAAAAAATGAAAAATTCGAGCAATAGGTGTATAATTTTTATATTTTTCATTTTTTTTTTTTCGATTATAGTCGTTTTACCATCTTTATGGCATTCGCGACTTTATCAACGTTGCAGTTGGCGGATCGTTATTGAAAAACTTATCCGGTACAACTGTGTTCGATGTTTACTCTTGGGCTCGAACTCGCGGACATCTTCTCGGGAGACAACAGACTTGCCAACTGAGCTATATCTCAAGCCCATTACATTTTTCGCTTCCGTAAAAAAAACTTTACCCAGTATGACGGATTAGCTAAATGATATTACCTACAAACATTATATTGCTTTCATTATCATCATTATAATCATTATGTCTGAGGCAAAATGCAAAGAAATGCAAATCAGAACTAAACCTCATAAATCTCATTTCCATAAGCTGGGATATGATTGTTTTGCATTATGCGTTTGTTAACATTAAAATTTCATCCATCCTAAGATTTGTTTCATGATTTAAGCTAATCGAATATATCGTAGTATGTTTTACCCCTAAAGGTATGCAGCAAATTCACTCTTTTTCCTTAAAAACATTTTTGACAGAAAAAATGTAAAACTTAATTTGAACAATACCAAAAATTACTACAATTGATGCTTTATGCGTTATGACATGAAAAATGTATGGGAGAGTGGGGAATCATGGGCCACTTTTTTCATTGTTCCATAACTTCTTTATTTTAAAATATAAAATGAAAATAAAAAATGGTAAGGATTTCTACATTTTCAAGGTATTTTTTATAATTTTTAATAAGTTATTTTCCCCAAATTCTGATTGTTTGAAAAAAAAAAGCATTTTTTTTTTGAAAAATGGTGGGGAATCATGGGCCACCAAATCCAAATTGACCAAATAACATGCAAAGTTTATGAGTTGACTCAAAACTGTGATTTCCACATTCATTTCGTTATTTTAAAGAAATTTCAGATGATGAAATAAAAAAGAGAGCTGTGTATGGTCGCATAGATTCCAAAACCTGGCTCGCGAACGTTTTGGCAACATTTCTTATATAGGATGGAAACAATATTTTTCATAACTTTTCATTTGGCATAAGAAACTAAACAGATAAGAAAAACGTACTTTAAGTTCTGAATGTGTATAAAAACATACAAATATAGGTGGTTCAAGATGTGTGGCCCACGATTCCCCACAAGCTATGATTTGCAAATTGGTTGCGTTTGTGTGACTTATTGATGTTTCATCAAAAATTCCTTTTCCACGCGAAAGATCATGTCAAAACTAAGATCATAAGCTATGAGCATAATTTTGTTATCCACTTAAGGTTCCCCATGGATGAAATTAGCGGGTGTTTTTTTAATTATGTAAGTAAATTTTTCTAACTTTTTTAGCTTGATAAATAAAAGAAGCATATGAGGCGTATTTCCGTCAACAACATATAGAAATATATGCTCACGCAAAGCAACGACGATGACATTTGGTTTGAGATTTTTATCTCAACACACATCTGAGATATTAAAAGTGGTCTACGTTTCCCCATGGCTCACGATACCCCACTCTCCCCTATAAAAAACTATAAATTTTCAAACTTTTTCATTAGATTTCTTAGTAGGGTGAAATTCGCATGTTTTTGGAAATTTAAAAATAACTGGTGAAACCAATAATTTTTCTGACTACGCCAATTTGGTGTCCCATCAACCTTAAAACTTTTGATGTACAAGAGGTATGATTATCTGTGGGCATTAAGATTTCAGAAGCCATTGAAGTTGGAAAGTGTTGCATGTTGCCCCAGTTGACGGTATGGGTTGAAATTGCGAAATACAAAAACGAATTAATGATAAAACGTGAAAACTGCAAAATTTATCAAACAGTGTCCAGAACTGCTTAAATAAACCAAAACCGGAAATGAATAAAAAATATACAAGCTTAAAATAACAATAAAAACTAAATTTTACCCAACATTTGTTTTGAATCCCCAAACAGCGTTTTAATGTCATAAAATAATAGCAAAAGGAAATTATCCCGAAAATTAGCTTAAACTACTCATAAAATACCAAAACATTTTCAAATTCAGCTAAAATCTTGAAACCAAGCGAAAGAAATCGAAAGAATTAACCTAAAATTTGGATAATATTTACCAAATAGTAACGGCTTAAAAATGTCAAAACTCATTTAAATACCGTTGTACCTAAAATAACTCTAAATAATCTCAAAAACTAAAACGAATTCGAATTTATATATTCACTTTTGGAATGCTTTTGGAATGCTTACCAATAAAACAATGTATAAAAAAAGCATGGACAATTATTAACAATAATTTTCGAATACCGTCAACTGGGGTAACATGCAACACTGTTCAACTCCAATGGCTTCTAAAAAATGTTTTGAAGTGGATGATGCATCAAATTGACGCGGTCTAAAAAATTATGAGTTCTCAGTTATTCAATTTTTTTCTGAAAACGTGCGATTTTCACTCAATTCAGAAAAAGGAGTAACCTTAAACAATTTTTTATGAAGATCTTGAGAAACGTATGAAAATTTATAGTTTTTGATGAATTTGTGATGCCATAAATACCATGACGTTGGTGGGGACATCAATTGCAGTATTTTGTTTTTCTTCGAACTAAATTTTACATTTCAATAAAGCTGTTATAAGAAAAAGATTAGGGTACTGCATACATTTAGGGGTAAAAAGTACTACAAAAGATTCTACTAGCTTAAATCATAAAAATAAGTGTTTGAATGGATGAAATTTCAATGTTATCAAACAAACAATCGTATTACAGCATGTGGAAACCAGTTTTACAGGGTGTATCTTTGAATTGCTTTTTGTTGCATCTTACCCCAGACAGGTAAATGAATTAAAATAAAATCATTTTAATAAAACTTGGTGGTTATCCGAAAAATGTTATTAACAAAACCAATATAAAGTTTGTAGGTGATACACATAATGATATCATTCTTCATAGTTTATTACGGCATCGAAAAATGTAAAAATTTGTACATCTATTGCAAGATTTTTTGAATTTTGTATGAGAATAAAAAATATCAAAAAATTTGATTTAGATGTGAGAAACTATGTCATCATCATTTTGTAATTATTAGTTGATTCATCGACAGTAGTATAATCTTTGTGTATATTTGATGTTTCTGGTGATGCATAAAATAAATTAGATTCGAGGAGGTATGTTTCGCTGGCGATTTCAACTAGGTACTCACAAGCACTCCATAGCGCCATCAACATTTAAAATCATCGATAAAAATGGGTACATTTGTGCCGTGGTAAGATTGGGATGCTGATAATGATAGAAGCTGTTGTTTCACACCATTGGACTCTGTTATTGGCGTTACGAATTTTATGATTATTTTTATTTCATCGCTTATGGTTTGGTTTGGTCGATGGCTGCTGGTAAGAAATACGGATCCAGAACTACATAATCGTTTCGCAGTTCAATGTTCAAGGGGCAACTCTTTTCCAAGCGATTGGAGTTTAGAATGATTCTTGTTCAAAGAATATCTAGTCAAATCTTTCTCTTTCGAGAAAAAAACGATTAACACTGCTATACATCAGAAAACTCTTTCGCCAAAATCGTTTGAATTCGACAACAATGGAATGTTTCTTAATGAATGAAAGAGGCTATTGCAATTCGGAACCCATTGGAGTCGGAGTCGGTTTCTTCGCAAATTTACAAAGACGATAATCGTTACGCCTTTTTTAACGACAATCGAAGGGGGTCTTTGCCATTTTAATATCTTTCGATTCGGATTCGATTTCCCACCAACCATGGCGCTGAAATTAATTAACAAAATTGATTTCCTTCCACAGAAACATTCTTGCCTTGGATAGGCAGCATAAGCAGTACCTATCATGGAAATTTGCTAGATATCGAATGAATCAAAGGAAATGAACAGAATTTTGTCTCAAGTATCTGGCTATTTAAAAGGTGTAACAACAACCAAAAGAAGAAAATTTCTTATTTTGGTAGTTTATATATTTTGTACCAATTTAAAATTCCAATACTTATTCAAAATATCAGGCAAAACTTACGCACAGGGCACAGGTCTATTTAATACGACTCACACTACCGATTGCGTTTCTTTAAAGGCACATCTGTTGAGAGGTAACAAATTAGGTACAACTTTCAATAACTATAAATTAGAGATAGTAAATCCTTTAATATATCAGTCATAAGCCGACTAAAGCGACAAACAGAAGATCTCTTCCCTAATAAACATGGTTCCTGCGGATTCACAAACTGACGGTGTAAGTTTATCATTTTTTAATCTATCAACTAAGTAAAGTACTCCTTAGAAGAATTACTAAAAATATAGGCAACCTTTCCATTTCCTTCGATCAACAGGCAGCCCGGAAGGAACCGAGAGGACCAGTTGGTGATGTTCCTGCCAGCACTAGCGATTGGCAACGTTCCGTGAGTTCGGATCTGCGGAATCAGATAGTTTTGCGAGTTGTCCAGGCTATCTTCCCGATGCTTAACCCCGCCATCATGGGTGATAAGCGCATGGCGTGTCTGATGACGTTTGCCCGGAAGGTCGAAACGGATGCCTTCGAGTTGGCTCTTTCCTGTCCCGAGTACTACCACTTCATTGCGGAGAAAATTGACCGAATCGAGAAGGAGATGGCGGACAAGCGCTATCTGAGGCGGTTAATTAAGCTTCGAAGTCGACGAGATTAGACGAATAAAGTCATGAATAAAGATAATCTAAGTTTGTAAATTGTTAAGCAACTGATTTTTTATTCACGATTATCACATTTCACATTTTTTCAGAACTTAATCTATTACGCAATACAAAATTATTTTTTTTTCCAGTTCATTAACAACTTAAACCGGTATTTTAAATGTTGAATCTTTCCTCTCTTATGTTAATTTTAGGTCAATTTATGTACTATTATTTTTATCATTTTTGTAATTTTTGTTTTTTTTTTGTGATTTTGTCATTATTGTTATTTTAAATTTGTGTCTGCTGCTAGTTTGCATATCTAGAAGCATAACTCAAATGTTAAAAAAATAATAAAAAAAAATATATTCGACAAAGTTGAACACTTCACTTTCGGTAACTCAAAGGTACTAATTTCGTTGAATTTAGTCCAGCGGTTTCTGAGATATCGAATGCCAAATTTCGGTTTTTCTCGGCTTTAATTTCTTAGCGGTCCTTAAGTGCACTTTCCGATTTCATGTTGATTAATTCGGAACATCTATGCCCCATTGGGCGGTACAAGATTTGTTATTTTCCCTTTGCCATGCTTTCAATGTAAACTTATAATTAGAACTAAACGGAAAAATCAAGCGTTCAGTACCATTAAATTTAAAAAAAAAATCGCGGTTATTAAAATATCATTGTGGTATTGGACCTCAGCCAGCACGATGCGTGGCGTGACCGCTCGAGAGCGCGGCGTAGATTACTCTGCATTAATGCGATTTGATACGTCTAGAGCTTTCTCCATAGCGTATGTGTAGTAGTGTAATGGTGTATCCATATAGATGGGTAAGCTAGGGCAAGAGGCTATCACATCCCCCTTTTTTTCAAAAGAAAAAGATTAAAGCAGTAAACTAAATGCAACGATGGCATCCTGTGTATATCAGCTCCGAACTGTAACAATGAAGTGCTATTGAATAGCAAAAGGAATGTTCAAAAACTCAAAACGACCAAAAGGACTAATGAAGGTTATCCGTCCATTACTTATGATGTCCATCCTGCTAAATCTTCATGGATCAACAGGTGACTAGCTCAATCTTGAAGAACTCGGTACCAAAACTATAAGAATGACTATTGCTTTTTCTAAATTCACCCACCATCCTGACTGTTATTGTGAAACTCCTAGTTCCCTTGATTCACAACCATGAACTTGTAAACTCAATATACAGAAAACGTCCAGTCCTTTTAAAACCTGGACTGGAATTTATACATTAATTTATCAAGATTTTAATATGACGTAAGGCGCCAACATACAGGCGTTTTTCTTTACAATTTTTCCTATTGAATGGACTATGATAAACTATCGCTTTCGGGCTACCAGTTGGTGAAAATGGTGTTTTCATCGCTATGATTTGTACTCGTTGGTAAATTTTCCTTCTAATAAAACTTTCGAGGTATCTGTTACAAATGATGCACAATTTTTGAAATGGGAGAAATCTTTAATTTAAAAGACTGAAAAGGACTTAGTTTTTTCTTTTTTTTTTGAGAAATATTTTCTTAACCTTACTATGATTTTATATCGATGGGCTGACGTTAAATCAATAAAGAACAATTACAATTACAAATACTGTAAACGGTTGAAGACCTCGTATACTCGTTGTTCCGATAGAACAGAACTCATCTCGATTAATATATTATCTGGGGTTGCTAATCTGAAATTGAAACTTCAAATCAACGCTGTCAAAACTCCTTCAATATATAAATGAAGGCGACATATCACATCACATCACAACATCACGTATAAACGGACTATTAGAGCCAAGTGAGATCAGGCACAGATCGGGCCAAGATGGCCTGTTAAATAATTTCAAGAATCTCACAATTTATAGAAAGGTACTGCTCCATATAAAATCAACCCAAAATGGGACACAAGTCGAACAGTTTCAATACGATTCTAATAAAAATCGATTCACGAGCACGAAGAAGTCAAGCACGTGTAGATGAAGTTAAACATTTATATCCATTAACCAATTTAAGGGTGATACGAAGTGTACCGGGTCAGCTAGTTCAAAATAAATTGAAATGTTATCAGAATTTAGGATCATTATGTTTATAAAGTTTTTAGATTAATTTTAAGGAAACCTTAAAAATAGGCGTTCAAAATTTATAACTTTAATAGCGTATTTAAAAATTATTGGTCATTCAAAATGTTTCAATATTATTAAACAAAAATTTTCATAAGTTTTGTTGCTTTTTTTTTTCAACAACATTATTTACGAAATCGTAAGGTTTTGATATTCTCCTGCTTTCCATCAGCTTAATTTGTTTTAGATTGTGTAATGAGCGGTTGATCCAATGTTAATTTTTTTTCGTGTAGTAATTAAAAGATTTTTAATTACGGAACTGTAGGCCATCGAAACTAAAATTGAGAAGTTTATTTTGCTTGTAGCTTAGCATAGTAAGTTTGTCTCCAAGCAGGAACCCACTAAATTCTTTAAAATCTAATTAGGACCTGGCAATAGTAGTTGCGGGTCTAAAGCGCAAATTTCGTTGGATGTATAGTTTAGTTTGCTGTAGGTATTTCAGTGAAATATGCTGCGCCAAGCTGTTACAGTAGTTAAAGTGAGGCAAATACATATAGTCGTTCGTATAGCCTAGAAAATAAGGTTACGTTATCATAATTTGTAAATTTATTCAAATTTGACCCGAAGACTGTAAGCAAATATATTGACAATAATTTAATATTTGCGGAGGTTACTTGTATTGAAGACTGATAGCACCAAAACAAGTTGGAAACTGTTGCCAATCTTCACATGTAACATTTTTTTATGATAGAAGTTTTACCTACAGGTTACATATTCGAAACTTCTTTTTGTTTCTTGCTGACCTTCGCACTAGTAATTGGTTCTATTTGTCAATCACATAGAATCGTTAATGATAGATCAGTTACCTTAAGTTTAACTCACGAAATTCTATCCACAGTATAAGTCGAACCACGTATTGACATCGATGACTCTTGAATCACTAAACGACATACATAGGTACATATAGTAGATGTCATTACTGTGATTATATTTTATAATAGCAAATAGAAAATGATTTAGTGTTGCACGGATCAGTCCCAAATTGGATATTTAAACAATTTTAATTTAATCATTGATATTTCTCACAATATATGTTCACGGTTGAGACAATTCCAAACCCAACAACTGTCCAGTTTCTTCAATCAAAAGTTGAATTTTGAATTCTGACAAACCCGACAACATGCCTGTTCAACGCTTGGAAGTTCGTCGAATATCATCCTACACGTTCTTTATTCACAAATACACCAGCATAAGGAGACAATAGCCCGAACCGACCATACCACCGATTCACTCGGTTCACTACATTTTAGCATCCTAAATCCAACATCAAAATATACATGGATAATAAATATGACAATTGCAGAGAGTTTCATACTCTCTTCCACCACTACATGTTCTAGAGCAGTGGTTTTCAAACTTTTTTCACTCATCGCCCCCTTTTGCAAAATTTTCGAGCTCAACGCCCCCCTGAGCAAATTTTCAGAAAATCTATTGAAAAAATGGAAATTTGGATCGTTAAAAAGCCATTAGCTTTTAGCTTGATGTTGTTGTAAGGCTTAATTCAAAATTCATTTAAATTTATATGAGGCCCTCAGATCCAAAAAGGTATTATAAGTGTAAAAATGGTCAATTTTGATTTAATAATGTCAAACGATTCCTATATTTCGAACTATATTTCATGATTTTTTAGATTTTTAGAATTTTATTTGCATACTATTTTGTTCGAAAGAAAAGAGCATTTTTTTTTTGAAAATATATGGAAAATTACTGAACATAACAAATTAGAAGCGTGTTTTCTCGAAATTTGCTTTTATTCACTTATACTAAGGTTGACAGAATTTTCCCAGCATATTTTATCTAAAATCCTGGTAAAATACGGGCATTTGATTTCAAAATTGTCGAACAAATGTCTGGATAATATCCAGGCAAATTTTTTCAAAACCCAGGAATTTCTTAACAAAATATCAAGAAAAAAAACATGTTTTTGTCATATTTTATCAACAGTTTTTATTCAGGCATTCAAAAAACTTTTCATGGTTATTTCCTTAAAATTTGTTCAAAAAATTTCTTTTCGGAATCATAAATAAAAATTTTTACAACACAATTTGTTTTTATTTTGTTTGTTTTGGCAAATGAAGTGAAAAATTCCGAGCAACCGAGCCGGACCGAACTTTTGACGAATTTTGCAATAAATATCCGGGCAATCTGGCTACCTTAACTTATACTTATTTGGTTCCAAGGGCCTCATATTGCTTCAAACCTCCAGTAAACACTAAATTCTATGTAAAGTTTACTGGACACTTACATAAACTTACTAATAAGTTTGACATCAAATTATATATCTTAAATTTTGGTAAAAAAAATATCTATTTATCATTAATTTGCATTAGTGTTGAAAACGTGAGAAAAGTATTACTTCTTGATTTGAATTTGATTCCTGTTCAAAGTTATGCAGCATTCACGGGTCTCGAAGTTTAAATAAGATACTAAATATCCAAATCCAGGCAATGTTCGTGATAACCGAAAAGATTAAAAGTTTATCCACAAATGGCACCATTGATTTTTTGCATCGATTGAAATTGAGATGACCAAATAAGAACTATAAATAAAAATTCTCTGATCTAAAATAATTCTTACACAATTTCTTTCAAAAATATCCATCACTAAATCACAGATAACACCTTTGAATACAAATTTTTTCCAAGGTATTTTCTGTTTATCAGATTTTTTTAGACAATACAATTTAAAGATTATCAAGCATTGCCATCTAAAATTATTCTTGTTCTTGTATAACCCAAAATATTCTTATCAATCAAAATCAACATGTAGAGCATATACAAAATCAGTGACAAGTTAAAAAAATCTTTTAGTGACATTAAAAAATAATTATTGAGATTCTATGGAACAAAAAATTTGCTTGCAGCTCTGTGAAATCATAAATATTTTAGTCTCCAACCTGATGTCTAGTTTTGTAAAGTAATTTCATTTTTTGCATCGAACTTACTCGTTATTATTCCAAATCTATGTTGTATCGTGATTTGTGAAAATGTGGATCACAACCTCACCGCCCCCCTGAGCCCTTCCAACGCCCCCCAAATACCAAAATTGAGCTCACCGCCCCCCTGGAAGCTCTCAACGCCCCCAAGGGGGCGGTAGGGACCACTTTGAAAACCACTGTTCTAGAGTTTGCCCAATATGTCGAACTTACCGGCACTATTTCAAGAAGATTACAACCACAGAAAAATTCGACGGCAAGGTTTAAGGTGGTTCAATTCGCTCTTAATTTCAGTTTACTGCCAAAGCAAGCATTTTTTAAAATTGATATTGTTAATTATATGAAAAACATCGTGCAAGAACTATTTTATTTAATTAGTATGACGATTTCTAAACTGCTAGTTTCCTACAAATTGATGAGTCCGCAAACAAATTAAACATAGTATAAACATTATATTTTATAAATTAACTACCCGGCCATATTATTATTTTTTTTTTAATTTTTTTTTTCAAATTAATAAAGTCTTAGTTATTTCAAATTATGGAGCTTTTAATAACTTTTTTTTTTCAACTGTTGAGATCAGTGTCTTCTAGACGATAAGCAGGACAAAGTAGACTTGTGTATGTAGTACGTTTATTTAAGATGATCGTCTCCGTTTTTAATTATTATTATTATTATTTTTTAACAGCGATGTAATTTCTGTAGTAATTAGACTACCATGAAAATGACTCACAATGGTGCTGTAGTTTTAGATTAGTTTTTATCATTTTATACAAATTTTAGATTGTTAGATGTTCCGTTTTGAGTTGCTTGTGAAGCAAGTACCTGGAATCTGATTGCATCACTGTAGATATCATCAAAGTGACTCTAACTTTCCCACATTTTTGCAGCTTTCTGATTTTTTTTTCTAATTGTCGTCCAAAGTAAAAAAAAACAGTCTGTTACTGCATCGACTTCAGGACCGTTTGCTTATCCTGGTTATATTACAATTAAACAATATATTACAATATACAAATAAACAGTATATTACAATTTAAAAAGGATGGTTATACGAGGGTATGCAGAGAAACGGTTCGCATGTTCATAAATTAATTGGAAAAAAAATAAGACGTTCTAAGATGTTATCTTTTGCTATTGTGACGCCGTAATTTCAGTTTATTGACAAATCCGATCTTATCTTTTTGGTTAAAATTCCAACTTAATCAAAGCAACATCTTTTAATTGTTCTCTTTTGAACCACCTTGTTTAGCTGCAAACATTAATGTGTAAGCGATGTTTTTCCATGATATCATATTTGAGGTAGCTTTCGGCCCAGTTTTTGTGTTCAGCAATACCAATCCGACATTCGTTGTCATTCTTGTTTCGGTAGGGTGGCTCGTTTCAAATCAAATATCTGATAATATTTAGCATCATCCAAGAGTGATCTTTATTGTTTTCGGTTTTTTTTTTTGTGGTAGGTACTTTTGAATTGTGCAGTTTGTAATTGTGTTCTTAGTCTGACGCAACATTCAAGAGCGTTTAAGTAGAGTTCTTTATTCTCTAAAATTTTGATTTTCTTTTATTTTTCTGATAAGAAATATTGTTTTCTCAGTTTCATCGAAAAATTTGTTTTTGAAAATCGTTCTTTTTTTTCTATTGACACATCATCCAAGAGTGAATTATTTCAATATTTTGACATTTCATCAATATCGCATCATCCAAGAGCGGATAGACAGAAATTTTTGTTCTTAGATTCTTGTTTGTTTGTTTTTTTTTCAATGAGATATTTACATCTCTTCGCATCATTCAAGAGCGAATTATATTCTTTTATAATTACACATCATTTAAGAGTGAGCAACTGCTTTATTTTTTTTTTCAATTCACATCATCCAAGAGCGATGCACATGCTAATAACTTGATTTTACTTCATCAAATGGCGTTGCATTTTTGTTTGCTATTCTGCCACATTAAAGAATGTACCACCTTAATATGTTGCATCATTGAAGAGCAATTTTTTTCATTGTCGTTTTACACACACTGCGGCCGAAGAGCTTTCCCCTGGTTTGGCATCATTGAAGAGCTTTATTTTCGTTGCAGTATACTACGCAGTAAATATTTCGCACAAATTGTTTCTGGGCTTAAACTTTCTGCATGATCTTGTTTTTTTTGCAGAGGCAATTTATGAAGAGCACGCGTCACAAGTTATTCCTTTTTATTTTTTTTAACTGCTTACCTTTATGCACGTAACTTAAGGTCCGTTTTATTCCAGGTTCGAAAATGAAAATCTTTCACACAGTTTCTTTTTGTGTCACTTTATATTGAATTTTACTCACAACCCGCGTTTTAAGGTCCAAATCCTCGTCGCCATGTGGTATTGGACCTCAGCCAGCACGATGCGTGGCGTGACCGCTCGAGAGCGCGGCGTAGATTACTCTGCATTAATGCGATTTGATACGTCTAGAGCTTTCTCCATAGCGTATGTGTAGTAGTGTAATGGTGTATCCATATAGATGGGTAAGCTAGGGCAAGAGGCTATCACAATCATATCAAGTTTGTATTTTTTCATAAATTTCATCGGAACAGTGAGTAGTTTGCATTTCAGCTCGTTAAATACGCATCTGATGTCAATTCGGATTTCTTTGAAGCGGTTGTGTTGTTCTTGTACTGAGGATCCAGCAAAACCATCTGTGAGGATTTTTTTAAATAAATGTTTGACCTACAACTTTCCTGGAAATATGGCTATTAAAAACTAATCAAAGTCGTTCAAGCCCTTCTAGATTTACGCCTCGAATCGTAAAATTGATTTAAAACTAAGTTCTCGAAACTGAAAAAAACGAACAATCGTAACGATTTTTTTCAACTCTTCCAGCAAATTAAATCTAACGACCACCACTCGGTTCCAATTTCGTCACATACCGAGCAAGAACTTGTAAAAGAACATTTGTTCCATTATAGTACCTACCCTTTTGTCTCAGCAGTTGTCTTTCCGTTGAGGGGACCATCGTTAATTGTTTAATTAAATAATGCTCAACTCGATTCGTTTCGATTCGATGAGTTCTTCAGGCGCAACTTTCCGCCTTACAGATCCCAAGATATCTACCGAATCAGTTTGTGCTGAGAGTTCATGGTTTGACGGTTTCCCAAATGCTCCCCCCAGTATTCGAAAAGTGTTGTGTTCTCTTGAGAGGACCAATAAAATACATTGAAAAATTTCGATCTACCTACTATGTACAAAACCGCTAGGCACCCGACTTCTTCCAGAAGGCCACAAACATTGACAATGGAAAGTTTTTCTTTAATTTTCTTGTCACGCCAAAGTTGTCTATTCGCTCACAGGATTTCGGAGCAAAAAAATTCCTTCTGCTCATTTTTCTCGGATTTGGTGGTCGTTTTCCGGTCGTGTGCATGGTCACAAAACAAACTCTCCTCCAGTCTGGTATGTGGGTGTATAGATATCTCATTTTCATTCAGGAAAATTTATTTTTCTAATGAATTTTCTCTTTTTTTAACCTGCTGGTTAAGAAAAAACTCCTTCAAATCTGCTCACATATTCAATTTTCTTCCACTTTAACGAAAAATATGTACAAACTTGTAATTTTCTGATTAACAAGAATGGTTTCATATGCCAGCCATGTGAATTAATCGAGTTTTTATCTTAATTTTCTGTCACCTACCTGATTCAAGAAAGCTTTCTTCTCTTTTCCAGCAGATCCAAGCAAAAAGAATTACCTTTGAGTCGCATCGCTGTTTTGTCTTCATCCCCCCATACTTCTCAAGCTTTCGATTGCAATCAGGGGTGTCAGGTGTCCTGATTTTTCAGGATTTGTCCTGATTTTCGAGAAGCCGTCCTGATTTTTCAAAAACGCTTGAAATGTCCTGATTTTTAACAATAGACCCTTAAAATGTCCTGATTTGTCCTGATTTTTAAAAAAAAAATCTTAACTATAACTAAATTTATTGTTCAATGGTGAGAAAATCAAACAAACCTTTAATAAAATTGTTTAACTGATGATAATGTTTGGTTCGAATGATATTTAAATATTGTTTTTCGATATTAACTTCAGGCCATCCAACGTTCTTCTCGATTTAGTTGCATAATTTAAGGCGTCTTCAGTACCTGTATTTCGCCTATAGTTATGCAATTTAAGCAGAGCTGCATGTTATTTTCATCAATTTAGTGGTGTCCTGATAAATTCTGATTTTTTTCATCGCAGTGTCCTGATTTTGGTTAAAACCACCTGGCACCCCTGATTGCAATATCCACCATTCAACATTTTTGCAGAGGAAGCCAGTTTTTGTTGTGGAATAGAACAAGAACAAACAAAAAGTCTGCAAAGAATTCCGGTTGCATTTTTCGCAACTCCGTTAGTCATTTAGATGGAAGAGAACATAAATAAATCGAAAAGCTTTATCCTATTTCACACCACTCAAATCGAATGGAATCCATAAGGTCCGTTCGAGTTTATTCAGTTTAGCTATGCTCTTAGGAGCAGTTTGTGATAGTTCATCCAAAATCTGGACGCACTGTTTATTATACCATAGCGCTCCCAGTTGTCGGATTTGGAATGTTTTGACAGTACTTTGTTCGGAAATGTTTCCTCTATCAGTGCTGAAAATTTCATAACGATTCGTTTTGTTCCAATAAAGTTACACGAAATGGAAGCCGCGAGGCAAAAATTAATTTGGACACCCACGTCAAAAACCCGACGTGGTCTGGTTCAAAAATCGTGAAATCTGATTTTGGGCGGCTTCCTGGCCTAAAATTTTACAAAGCCACTGGTCGGTGTGATGTCCCCGCCAAGTTCAAATTCGTTGTTGCCTATAAGTTGGCAAGAAAGTGTTTGATCTGGCAAGGTATTTGCAGCTGCGGACGAAAAACCCCGGTTTTTTTTTTTTAAAACAAGACCATGGACTTCGAAATGTACAAGGAGGAGTGCCTTAAAAAACGTTTTTTTTTTTCGTACATTAGACCTCACAAAGGACCAGTAAAGTTTTCGCCAGATTGGGATTGGGCCTGCTAAAAAGAATAAAGCTTGCTCTTTACTCTTACACAGATTTCCATAAGAATGACAGCTAATCGGAGTGAAATTGGAGTGAAGGCTATTGCTCTCTCTCTCTGTTTAACACATGAGAAATCGTATACCAGGATTGCGAGTGCGCCAATCGCCTTTTGGCATGCTGCCACTACAGCTAGGAGATACTACAGTGGTATTGGGCCAACGGGTGGATTTTGACGAAAAGGACATCAACCCACCCAACTGTCCTCAATTCTGCCCTATCGAAAAAATTTGGGCAATTGTCAAGCAGATGATGAAGAAGAATGGTAGGACGACTCGGGATGCAACAGAGATGAAGAGATTGTGGAACAAAATGGCCGCTGGGGGCAGTGAATAGGGTGTCCAAACTGTGATGAGTGGTTCTAGACGAAAAGTTCGAAATTTCATCAAAACAACATTGAAATAATTTTTTTCTTATTTTTCCTTTGAAGTGCAATAAAAACCCTACATTTTGATTACAAAACTTTTTTATTTCGTTTACATAGCTCCGATAGATAGACCCTTTTTAATGCGTCCAGATTTTGCGTGATCCATGCTTTAAAATCCTAAGGACAAAATACATTAAAAAAAAAAAAGATAATTCGGGAAAAGATCGACTGTGAAAAAAGCCCAGGAAAGCAAAGTCCACGAAATTCAATACGGATAAAGATTAGGTAAATGACATGTAATATAAATGATAAGATGTGAAACTTAAACAGTATTTCTTGCGGCAGATTCACGCATTTTTTAAACAAATTCTTGAATTGAAACGGCTCATACTTTTAGGCTTTAAAGAGCCAAACTCGTTATGTATTTTTACAATGCTCATGCTTAGCTTAACACTTGCTTTGAAGAAAAAGGAGGATAGAAAGGGAAAAATGAAAATAAAAAGTATTATAGACGCAGATCAATAGCTTTTAGAAAAAGATCAATTTCGAACATTAGTCTAGGACAGCTATCATATCCCTCACCTATCCCTCACTGGAACGTTGGGTGGTTTTCCTCGGGCCCGAAGGTAGTCTATAAAATTCGTAAAATATAAAGCAAAAACACAAAACCTATTTTTTTTAATTGAGCAGCATATTTCAATATTTCGAAATTTCTTTTAAATGATTTTTCGACCACTTTTTCCAAGTCCATAAAGTTCAGCTGCGGTAGCACTAAAAACGCGCACTCAAAAAAAAACGCACCCTATTTATTTTCATGTTTTCGCTCGCAGATGATTGTTTTCCCCCGAGCGTGTATATTGTTAAACAAACGATTCAGAATCGGATTTTTCGTTCATCCACGCAGGTCCACGCAAGCTTTGGAATTTATAATTATTTGAAAAAATGTCCAGTCAGGAAAGACTTATTCTCCGGAAAATGGATTTTCCCGATTCAGCCAGGGAAGCACTTCCGATAATAGGTAGATATCTTAATGTGAACATAAGCTATTCAACAGTAGGTGAAATTGTCTTTTTTTGACTGTAGAAAATCTTATCATCCATCGGAACAAGCACGACATTGCTATGGATCTTGTTGCAGAGTTTGTCTTTCGAGAACGCAAAGATGATCAATCACGGCAACAGCAGAAACAAGCTCCCATCCCGAGGCTGTCGTCAATTGAAGAGTTCCAGCTTGTACTGGCATTGTGCGATTTCTTCTCCCGACCTGGGCCGGATGCCACAAGGAATGCTGTGTTCTTCTCACTGTTTGGTGGTTCAATTGGGCGTTCCAGCGTGCTCAACAAATTAATCAGTACTGCTGTCTCGGGATCAATCGCACCGGTTAAACATTTAGGGTACATAATCATGAATTTTTTTTTAATGAACTCCAACGTTTTTTCAGCTTCTCTGTGCAGCAGGAACATGGATGCAACAGTTGGGTTGTACCTCTCCACCGAGTTTAGAACTAGCCCAGTGCATTGTGAAAGATTTTGTCATCTTTTCAAACAAACCATCCGAACAGCTGAAATCTCTGCCAATGGTTGCACCACGATTTGCTGCCAATTTCATGACAGCCGTTACGGATCTCTATCTAAACGGTGGCAAGGGGCAGCTAGCTGCTCCGCCAGATCTATTGCTAGATGTTATAACTGAATGGGTTTCGGAAAATCCTGCCTTATGTTTGGCGTCTCAACAACCAATGGCTCTCCCTTCAGGTGCAATCGCCATGCCTGTTGTTACTCCTTTAGCCGGATTGATTCGATGGTGCGTTCTTTCGCTCTTGACCACCGATCGGCAACAACTTTATAGTAAACTTCATCTAGCCGTGCTTCAAAGTCTGCTGGAAGCAACTCCACCCCCAACAACCCCACCGAGTGCCGTCAATGCTCAACATCTGGGCTTGATAATCAATTCGTTACAAACGGAAATGGACGCAATGCTAAAGGGGGGCAAATCTTTGAACGAAGAGTTTATTCACTGCTGCCTCGAACGGTTCGCCCAGGCCGTGCAGGTGGGTCTCACCTCTCGTTGTATCTTTGGAAACATTCCTCAGCTGGTGTGCCGACTGGAGACATTGCCCAGCAAAAACAAACTCCTACAGATTGTGATCAATGCTAATAAGACGGTTTAGAGATGATGCGTTCTACAAATTCTACTCTATAATCTCAATCCTAAAATTCCTAGAATGCTTTAATGACTGTTTTTATCATTTAAATAAAAGAACAATACCAGAATTTAGTTGAATTTTCAACATGATTAATATTTCATCACGTACATACATATCTCATTAAAAAATAAAAACAAACTAGGTACGTTCATCTCAATAAGGCTTAAATCTTTTAGTTTTTTTAATTTGCTGCATCTTCTGCAAATCCCTGTCGTACTTTTTCCGTAAACTTACCACGTCCTGCTTCTTGGCCTCCCTGATCTGAAACGTGTAGAAGTTTTTCAGTAGCTTCTGTTTCTGATCGGTATTCATCTTTTCTTCCATTTTATTAATCGTTGCCTCCCGTTGAGAAAACACATTAGCATTGTTTTTAGACACCGTGACCCATCCTTCGTCGTCTGGCTCACCATCGGGTTCAGCATTCTTGCGCTTAGCCACTGCCTCGTCATAGGTTGCCATATATCGATCAATTTCCTGTTGTAATTTTACGGGATCCGGTATGCGTTCCTGATAAGCTTTGACCCACTTTTCAATTCCGGTTAACAATTTGCCATCGGAATTCAGCGGACCCAGCTTCCGGCTTTTCAGTAACTTTCTCAAACCTGCTGGATGTTCGTACACAACATACGCCACTTTAAATCGATTGGTCCCGGCTTCCGATATTTTATCGTATTCCTCTGAAGGTTTTTCCTGAAGTAGAATACTGCTCACGGGACCTGCTAACGCGAAAGCCAACTTGAGCGACTCTTCGGAAGCATAAGGCGGAACATTCAACACAAAAAGTGTCCTTCCGGCCGGTTTCAGTTTGTTTACCTTCCTGCAAACGTTTTCCTTCACCAATAGGCGGTGACATGCTGTATCCTGAGCGTCATACTGCAGGGAAACCTCTAAATAGTATAGTTTAGTAATTTGTGTGTTAAAAATAAAGATTTTAAGACCATTTACCTGTGAATTCCGAGATGTTGAGACTCATTTTCACGTAAATCAAACCTAATCCAAAATTGTCCCGGTTTCGGTCGATTCAGTTTGAAATCCGCATGCTTTGGGGTCCGTTTTTGTGTTTGACATAACAGCAACTTAGCAATTTTCTCAACCAAATTCCATCAAAATATCGGTGTGCATCGACCTGAATATTATATATTAGGTCAATGCACACCGATTTATTAGTGTTTTTCATTATGAAGAAGTTGCTCACGTCTGTTGCATAAACTAAGGCGTTTACAGCACCTGTATTTCGCCTTTAATTATGCAATCTAAACAGATGCATATTTATTTCCATAAATTCAGAGGTGTCCTTAAATATGTGATTTTTTTGTCCTGATTTTTTACATAACCACCTGGCAACCCTGGATGGTGATGGCTTGTGTTTCTTTCAGCTGCAAGTACACGGAAAATAATAAAAAGGTAAAATTTACCGAGATAGCCAAGGTAAACGATCGTGAAAGCCAAAAAGGTAGCTTCTACCTCTTCGAGGTGAAACTCACCTCACAGCGAGGTGAAATTTACCTGAATCGAGGTTGGAAAAAAGGTACAATTCACCGAGGAAAAAGGTGAATCCAAAAAAGGTAAATCTTACCTCGTAGCGAGGTGAAGTTCACCTGAATTGAGCTGAATAAAAAAGTATAATTTACCTAGAAAAAAAAGGTAAAACCAAATAAGGTAAAACTTACCTCGTAGCGAGGTGAAGTTGACCTGGATTGAGCTAAACAAAACGGTACAATTCTTCTCGAAAAAAAGTGACTATTCGCCGAACTCGTTTATTGAGGTTAAGCTGTTTTGTCATTCAGGAACAAATTTTGCTTTGTGCATCATATGTGAAAATCGGAATAGAATGGTAAGTTAGATATCATTTAGTTGTGCTGGTTCTCGTCATAATACATTGCTTTTGTTTCAGATCGACCCATAGAGCTTATTTTCCACGTCCACGTATTCCACGTCATCATCCAGCCGGAAAAGCCGAACCTGACCGGATTAGCCGAACAGAGGAGGTCATGAATGTACGCAACGCAGGAGTAGTATTCAGCGGCCATGGCGGCTCGGAAGAACGCGAAGCCGAATTACCAGTCCCTATTTATTTCCAATAAATATAATTTTTGATAGAATTTTATATTTTTTTAATTCTTATTGAAGAAACCAATCAAACCAACCAGTATTTACCTTTTAAATCAGTAAATGGGAAAACGGTATTATTTACTATTTTGCTAGGTGAATGCGAAAAAGGTAAAATATACCTTTTTGCTAGGTAAATGAAAAAAAGGTAAAATTTACCTCGAAAGATGGGTGGAAAAAAATCACCTCGCAAAAAGGTAAATTTTACCTTTTTTTTATTTTCCGTGTATGCCAGATAGTTTTGTCAAAATTCAGACCAAAAAAAGTCAGCATTTTTCGGGACACCACTTGTTCTGCTTAAATTGCATAAATAAAGGCGAGACACAAATATTATAGACGCCTTAATTTATGCAACTTTAGCTAGCAGAAATCCGGACGGTCTGTTGAAAATGAGGATAAATGGGATAAATCCAAGGAATATTAAAGGCGTGTTCGTAAATTGATTTTTTCTATCGAAGTGATTTTTTTCTATCGATGTTGGCGTTCGTAAATTAAACAAACTGTATGCAAAAGCATTGGAAGGTGATTTGACATCTACCAAACAAATCGAGCATCACCCAAACAAATCAGTTTACGAACACGCCGTTAAAATTTAACGTTCCTTGGGATAAATCCTAAAAAATCAGGAGTCCTGGCACCTCTGTTCAGCTGATGGCTGAAGTGTTTTTCTGTCTGCTCAGTGGAAGCCATTGCAAGTGTGTCTATATGGAAAATCCGGCATAAAATCGTGAATTTTTGGACAATTGAGTGCGTAAAGTTGTACTTTCCCTAGAAATTGTACTGACTTTCTCGTGTAATGTGCAAATATTGAGTGGTTTATGGTTTTGCTGTGACCTTCCAGTGACAAAACCAATAAGTGAAACTTGTTTTTGGGAAAGAAGTCTTCTTTATACTGACTATTAAAGTGACCAAAAATCAATCGGCATGAATAACAACGGGTTCAGTACCGGAGAGGAAGATTCGAGGGGTCCGGCCGACCAAGTTTGCTGTCTTATGGATGATGGCGAACGATGCCGTAACCAGGCCGGAAATGCATCATACAGCAAGCGGATTCAAAAGACGGTCACCCAAAGGAGGCTCAAGTTGAGCATCGATACGGCTGTAAGTGGCTTCCTTTTACTATTAATTTATTTTAGATAAAATTGAAAATTCGCTGCTACATCATCAAAATTATCATTGCACACAATCAAATTGTTATGTGTTGCGTTGTTGTTGTATTTTGGGTTTAAATCTTGCCTGCATGCCTGCATGCATGATGGACGCGGGGCATAATTTGGTATGGAGAAAGGCGAGAGGTGATTAAACACTGGAATAAGTGCTTCTGTTCAACTTAGCTGCTTTTTTTCCAATAACACGGCATAGTCTTCAGAAATAAATCGGATTTCAATTTCTCGTGACAGGCACGACACATTTACATTTGCGATTACCACAAGGGTCGCATCCAGTGCGCTCGTACAAAGCGTCGTCGTCGTGAATCGGAGGACGACAGCAACGAAACGGACACCGATTTGCCAGAAGTGGATCTCTACCAGCTCCAGGTGAATACTCTGCGGCGTTACAAACGATTCTACAAGGTGTCTACACGGCCTGGAATCAATAAAGCTCAGCTATCAGAGGTAAATTCATCTACTACTTATCATGTAAATTCTCGAATAATACCTTTTTTTTCTCTTTACTTCAACAGACAATTATGAAGCATTTTAAAACTATCCCCATCAAGGAGAAAGAAATTCTCACCTATTTTATCTACATGGTCAAGTCCAACTCAAACAAACTGGATCAAAAGAACAACAACAACAGTGAGGCCACATGAAAATGACTGTAAATTAGGGCTAGAGTCCCTAGAGTCCAACCGGTAGAGTTTATTTTTAATTTTTAAGTGTAATTATGAGTAAGATTTCCAGAGATCAAACAGTCCTTGATTGTGTTGTCCCGCGTTCCAACACAAACTGTTGAGTTTATTTTTGAACTCGTTAAATCGAATCAGAAGTTGTTCTAGGATTCTTTTACGGTAAGTAGACATAGGATTCAGATTGTGACACACTCCAGGAACGTACCCTTACCACACATAAAGTAGTAAGCTATGTAAACGGCTAATAGTGCAACTTGGCAGCGTTCTTTGTTCTCTTCGAAATGCCTTGAATAACGTATATTTTCTTAACTTCCTTAAATTACTACGATTGTATCGATTCCTTGCTATTGTCGAAACTACTATTGTTTTGCGAGGATTCCTGCAGCAGCAACAGTTCATCTTCGTCCTCCTGAGGATCCATGTCGTAGATGCGCACAGTTTTGAGCGATTCCGAAACAATGGCTGTTACATTACGCGTACCGGAAACGGCAATCCGGGCGGCATCCAGTCCATCCAGAAGTTTCAAAGCGCCATCGCTGATCAAATTATAGGCATTGACGATCCGACAGCTTTGCTCCGGCGTTACGATTTGACTGCTAACAAAGGGAACTGCCTCCAAGAGTTCCCGCACTCGTTGTAGTGGAAGCTGAAGAAAATAGCTCTGGGGTCGCGATTGGTTCTGATTTTGAGAGCGTAGCAGCAGTGAAAGGGTTTCTTCGTTATAGAATTGAACGTGTCGAAATGAGAGCTCCCCGATGTTGATAAGACGGGTTTCAAAGAATGGCTTTTCAGCAAAGCTAAGGCGAATTGAGCGCAATGAAGACGCTGCATTACATTCGATTAAAATTAGACTTTTTTCCGATTCGAGAAAAGCAAACAATGTAATGTTATTTTCCTTAGTGTTGAAATGGTTAACGACTGTCTGAAAGCTGTTGTTTTCGGACGAACATCGCAGTGAAAGAGCGCTTTTCTGTTTGAAATCTTGACCGATGACAGTAATTGGTTTCTCAAATATTCTATCGATACTGGCTTTTAACAGATTGTGTTGTTGCACAAGGGATCTGTTATCATGATGTGGAAATATTAAGGGACAGTTTTTGAGACATTCGTTCTGCTCTAATAATGTGGACCACTGATTAGAAATGTCCATTTTGGGTGGGTAAACTAGTGGTTTGTCTTCCAAATACTGTCCAACTCGTTCGAGATTGAACTTACGTTTCTTCTCTTCAACATTTGTTTCTTCGACGAAATCCTTCGTTGAGTTGACATCAAAATTGTCCAAAAATTCTGAAAGGTAGTTTATCTCTTGCTGCGTTATCGATTGACTATCTTCTGGCAGGGTTTCATCCATCAAACGGACGATAACGATATACAACCAATGAAAGAAAATTTTGAAATCTCTTGTCGAAGTGTCGATAGTTTGCTGCAGCTCATGTGCCTTTATTAAAAAAGCAGCACAATTCACAAGAGCGTCATTCGGAACCTCTCCTAGTAAAGGCTTATAATAGTACGTATTCCTTATCATACCTTGAAGAGAATTCAGATGATAGAACACAGAACATATTGCCGTATGTAGTGGTTTTACGACTAACTTTTGAATGGTGGAGTAACTCAGCTCAATACTGTTGCCTAATTTTTTCAAACCTTTCTCGGTCAGATCCCGTAACAAAAACTGCTCCAAAGCAGGGGATGTGCAACCAAACATTAATAATTCCAGAAAGTCTGCGGAAATAGATCCTTGTGGCTGACTGTTTGCGTATTTGGTCAATTTGTTATCCATTTCAAGTAATACTGTTTCCCAAGCTTCAACAATACACTCTATTGTGTCGTTGATGTAGGCCATTGTTCCTAAAATATGTGCATGTTTGATAGCAAGGTTCAGCAACGACGTCGAATACCTTTGTAGGATGTCGTTTTCAAATACCAGTAGTTCTATAACTCCCTCCATCTCCACGACAGCGAAAAGCTGCTTGAAATTTGGACTCATTTTGGCATCCTTTATGGTGGCCGCTTCTGGAGTGATATTCAATTTTTTGAATAAATCCATCTCACAACAGGATAGCATTCCAAATACCGAGAGGTGTACCTTTCCGCTGGTCGTACCGACTATCAGTAAGTTAAGTATTTGTTTGGAATAGAACTTCAAAGAGTTATAGTCGGTGGACTTTGCAGTTGATGATAGAGAGTTTAAATTAGGCAACGACGGTAAGAATGTCGTATGATTATTCTGAAAAAAAAAAAACAAATTTCAATATTTTCGTCAAATATTCTGAACCTTACACTTACAATTGCATCAACACTCGCATCATTTGATGAAATTTCCTTAATATTGTCTGTCCAATTCATGCATGTGATATCGGATTTGACGTTGAAACTATATATTTCTTCCTTATTCTCGATATTGATTAAAATAATTAACCCGTTGCTGTAAGCTGGAACATAACAAGAATAACATTAGGTAGAATGTTTCGAAAAAAAATCTGTGCGCTGACCTATGGACATAACTTTTTCCAAAGGCCTCCACGCGATCCCTCGAACCCGCAATCCTTCTTCCGGGGCAGCCAACTGCCACACTTTGGTCCATTTTAGGCGGTGCAGAATCACTTCTCCTGCAATTATACAGTATTTTTACTGATTTGTTATTTTACTACAAAGTTAATGGCTACCTTTATCATTTCCAACGGCCAACAAATCCATTTTATCGCTCCATTTCAGAAAATCAACTCGATAGCCGAGATTTTTGTTTCCCGTTTGTTTCATTGCAACTAACGAAATATGTGTATTTGATCGTACAGTTTTATGAAATTTAAAAGTTAAATAATTTACCGGCTGAATCCGAAAATCAAAATACAAACTGGAAAATGCACTGAACAAAAGTGTTAGTTTATAATAATATGAATGATGGCTGAATAATATATTGACACGGAGAAAAACCTATTACTTAAAAAAGGAAAAGCGAACACTTTCTCTTTTGCAACATTTTTGCGCAAAACGGTAATTAATGCACAACGAAAAAACGCTCATTTATTGGAGTAACAATGAAAAAATTCCGACCAATATGCATTTTAATTATTTTGTTTAATGTATAGATTTATTGAAAGTTTCGAATGTGATTAAAAAAAATTAATTAAATTTTAAAGGCATGAAAACTATGAAATTAGCTACAATCCTCAACCCCGAAATCGTGTACCTGAAAACGCTTGAAATTCTAAACAACGATGAGTTTAAAAACTATTGTTTGCAGTTTGCATTACAGCACAAGTTATAATGATTTTTCGGATGAAAAAAGAAAACCAAAATGTATTTCAAAATATTAACTCTATACTAAAAAATATACGGAAACCGGACTAAAGCAACTGACCGAGAAGCAACCTTTTCTTAGTTTCGTTCGGTGGTTTTCCATTTGCACTGGTCTTGATTTTTTTGGAAGTCTGTCCATCATCATCAACTGTTTCCCCGGTTTCAAGTGACCGCTTATTAGTGCCCTTTAAAATATAAAAAAACGATTGTTCAAAATTCATAAACGAACACTAGGTAGATATATAAAACCTTACCATTTTATCGACAACCGGACTTACGGCAGCGAACACAAAGTTCCTTCCCTTACTAGCAACAACAGAACTGGAACCTTCGCTGTCCGGGTTCCCTTTGACAAGGGTAGCCAACTTGCTTAGCGTCTCGTCGTCCCGTGAGAGGAAGGAAGCTTTGTTACCCTGAAAATAGAATGAAAAATAAATTAACAAAACCGAATCATGCGATCCTTCAAAAAAAAAAATGGGTCACGTGTCCTGGTGAAAAAAGGAAACAAAGCAATCGTAAATTTGTCTGCTGGAGAAGAGTCATTTCTCAGGAGCACCTAGCACACGCCAGTCAAAATTTTGTTCCTGTTAAGATTTTCCGGTACCAGACATACCAGAACTGACCAAAATTTTTCAAATACCATTCCCTGCGCAGCGGCCCCGATACCACCATGAGCTATTATCGAATGCTACGGAGAAGTCCTTTTAAAAAAATCAGTAAAATCTCCGAATTCCAACTCCGTCGTTTTGGCTCGCAAATGGTTACAGGTGCGGAAAAATGTTCTAACCCACCTTCTCGAGGACTAGTTCTAGGAGTGTATGCCGATTCCAAAAACCCGGAGGATTTGGGACAATTAACTCCCAGTGCTGCCCGATATAACGAGGTATACGTATAACGCGTTGCTGTTCATAAAATTGCAAGTATTAACACCGTTTATTGCAGACCTACACGAACGGAGCCCTGATGGATATTCTCCGGATTGCTGGTCCAATGCCTCGGTTAGGAGAAGCACGAGTGTTCTTTAATTTGGAACCTACTTACTCAGCGGTGGCAGTATGTGGACTCGGAACCGAATGTCTTGGATATAACAAACCGGAGCAACTGGATGAGTCGAAAGAAGCTATACGAATTGCCGCCGCATCTGGAAGTCGAGCTTTGCAAGCACTTAGAACAGCTCGTATCTACGTCGAAGATTTTGGTCACTCAGAGTCAGCAGCAGAGGGTGCCCACATGGCGTTGTGGGTGAACCAAGAGTTTCGAAGTCTTCATCTACGAAAACATATACCTGCACTGCAACTTTACTATGATCCACTTTTACCATGTGATTCTAATGGTTGGAAGATTGGACTGGCCAAAGCAGAAGCGCAAAACTTAGCCAGACAACTTCAGGAAGCTCCTGCCAACCATATGACACCCACCACTTTCGCTCAAAATGTCGTACAGATCTTATGTAACTCTGGTGTCAATGTTGAAGTCAAAGTTAGAAGCTGGGCCGAAAGTATGGGAATGAGCTCGTTTCTAACAATTGCTAAAGGTTCCTGCGAACCGCCAATCTTTTTGGAACTCAGTTACTATGGCACCAATCCGAAAGAACGACCTATCGTGCTTATTGGACAAGGAAATACCTTTGATAGTGGTGGTATCTGCGCTAAACGACTGCACGCTTTAACTGACATGCGAGGAGATATGGCCGGAGCAGCTTGCGTGGTTGCCACTTGCCGTGCGATTGCTGCCCTGAAACTTCCCGTTAATATTAGAGCTTTGATTCCACTATGTGAGCACATGATCGGTTGCAATGCTATGAAGCCCGGGGATGTGGTTAAAGTGAAAAACGGCAAGACCATTGAAATTGTTGATACAGATTATGAAGGTCCAATGGTGTTGGTTGACGCACTTCTTTACTCGGAAAACTTTGGACCAAAATACACGGTAGATGTATCCACTCTGTCTAACCATGTCACCAAAGGTTTGGGAAAAGTTTGCAGCGCTGTGTTTACCAACTCAGAAGATCTTTGGAAACGAATAAAGTATGCCGGGGTTCACACGGGCGATCGAGTATGGAGAATGCCCCTCTGGAACTACTTCACCCAGCAAATGTGTTCCGTTGAGCATGTGGATATACAGAATTACGGTCGTGGTGTTGGCGGAGAAGCATGCAAAGCAGCGGCCTTCTTACGAGAATTCCTTCCCTGCGGTCCCTGGTTACACATAGAGGCGTACAATGTGATGACCACTCATGGGGACGACTATCCATACCTTAGAAAGGGAATGGCGGGGCGACCGACTCGAACGTTAATAGAGTTCATTGCACAGGCGTGCTGCAAGGATCAGGATAAACGCTCTTAATAGTATTTGTTAGGTCCACATCTTCTATGGAAATTCGTTTGTAGTAATTTATTTTCTGCTAATTTATTTTTCAAAGGTTCTACTCTGGCTTAATAAAATTTATAAGTAAAATATTCATTTGTAAATTATTTTTAATAACTCTTAAGACGTTTTCAGACGTTTATTTTAACGTTATATTTTCATATGCCTAGAACTTAAGCCTAATCCTCATAATGCTATTTTGGTTGCTGCAACGAGTTTTGTTACCTGTTGAAACTTTCCCTACAACCAAAATACCACTTTAGCCTTCAAGGGAAAAAAAATCTAACATTGTTATATTTCCCATCGCAAAGTGACATGAAAGGTGAATTTGAAAAAAGTATAGATATGCATAAATATACAAAAATGTATCCCTTAATTTATTAACTCACCTGAATTATTGAAGACTTTGTAATCAAGAACGGCGAGTCCTGAAGTACCTTCGTTTCAGTTGATTTTTTCGCTTTCACTATTGTTATCCTTCTTTTTGTTGCAACCAAAGAAGCGTTGGTAGTTGTGTTGTGAACGTTGGAATTATTCTCTTCTTCTTCTTCCAGCGACTTATCCACTAGCGTGGTACTCAAATTAAGTTCATCTGGATCGATGTTCTTCTCTTTAAGCAACATTTCTCGCTCGTATCGCATTTTACGCCATTGCATTTCATTTTCATCGTCACTTGCTCCCTGTTCTGTGTTATCTTCATCAGGTTTCTTGTCGTAGTCCAAGCTAAACGTAGTTTCAACGTTCCGCCAGCGGAACTGCCTTTCACGACCAACGCCGTCGTTTTCTTCATCCTCGAAAAACATATCTTGAAGCGTTTTGACATCTTTTTTATCCTGTTCCAGTATCCTGCGCATGTGAATTCGTTCTAGCTCCTGTTGGAGTTGGTTCTGATCGAACTTTTCTTCATCGCCAAGCTCGATATCATACCGATCCAAATCTTTTTCATCCTCATCAGCACTACCCCATTCCGATTCTGACAGTTCAGCTTCCTTCTCCAAAAAGGCATTGGCCATTTTTTGTTTCTCTTTTTTGTTCATCACGACTTCTACTTCGTTTTCTTCAGAGTCGTAGTCTACCAGATGTTCAACTTCTTCTTCATCATCATTTTCTTGCTCATCAGGTTCCTTCGGTTCTTCTGTTTCCGATTCAGCTGCCCCATCCAAAGGTTCTGTTTCCGAATCAGTTTCTTCATCATCTGAAATTTTTAGGTTCTTTCGTTTATGTTTTTTCTTTATTCGGGTTTTGTCAACTACTGAATGATCTTCTTCATCAGAAGATCCAATAATTAA
>NC_073691.1:195071135-195121348 GCF_029784155.1 Uranotaenia lowii | reverse complement strand
TATTTTCTCGCTAAATTATTCGTTAGCTAATGGATAAGAAACTTTTTTTTAGTTCCGCAAAAAAAAGAACCACTGACCACACTGGCTGGACACTCGATTTCGTTTTTTGGATAATTTTTCCAACAGTACGCAATATCGAATCCAGAGTACGCAGATCGATTTGAAGAAATGCTATCCCAAGTTAGGAAATGCCACCCAACTTAAAAAAAAAACAGGCAATTTCTACGATAAAAACGGGCTAAACAGGTACATTTTTCCTACAGGGTATTTTTGTCACATTTTTCAGGTTCGCCACCTGGCGTCGGTATTGCGAACCTACAAAACCTACAACCTTTTTTTGGAACTGTTAATTTCCGTGTCTATCAAGTGATATTTAACAGATTTAAAAATTCTCGTTTCCCAACGTCTGACTCAAACATATTTTGTATACTGAAGCTAGTTGAAAACAATTTCACTGTATATAATTTACAACGGTGAATTTGCAGCCATTCCATCCACCCACGTTAAAATATCATTTAAATTATTCAGTTTCATAACTTTTGTCTTCAAATATGAATAAATGAGTACAATCACTTAAAATTACCCAATTACTGGTATAGTCATGTATTAAATCTAATATCGCTTTCACAAATCTTGATGAACTTCCGCTAAATTTTGACAGAAAATTTATTTATAGTTAAGAAACAAAAAAGACCAAAAAAATTGGGAGTCAAGTGCTTGAAGCGCCGTATAGCGGTGAATCCGAGAACGTTTTCCACAAATATTCATGAGTTTCCCATTCTGTCCACCATAAATCATCTTCAATTTAGATTGCAAATGAAACCAGAAGCAAACGAAAAAAAATTATCTTGTTTGAGTTATAGGGATGTGAATTTTACCAATCAATGTATGGCAGCAATATGTATGTTTTGATTCGTCACGGTCCGAGTGTCTATGGTGAAATTTATTCCGCATATTATAAGAGCTAGTGAAATAAAAAATACACTGGTTTGTACAGATTCAAAATTCATGAAAAGTCGTATTTTTTGCAAATTTTTAAAACGAAGTATTCAAAAGATATTCAACAAATAAAGTGTCGAACCAGTCATTTTGACTGATGCGGTCTTTCTAGTGGTAAGCAATCGAAAATTTTTTGGCCCATGAGCACATGTGTACATTTTTGTGACGCTCTGTCAAGTGGTTTTTGAGATAGCGTCCAACGAAAAAGTTTATCGACTTTAATTTTTGGGCACCTATTGTGGTACCTGTATACTGTGAACCATCTTTTTTTTTTTTTTCAAATCAAGGCTATTTCGATAACGTTTTCTGTTTTCTAAAACTTGACCTTCAAAATTCCTAAAAAATTTAAATTTAGTCGAAATTATGACAAATTTAGACGATTGTCCTCCTTCGACACAAAAACAATCAAAATAGAGAATTAACTTTATTAGATCTATTTGAGTGCTAAGCAGAGAAAACGGTCGCATTTGGAGGCAGTCTTCTTTGTATATCTATCCATTCATCGTGTTTATCGTTATGAAATACTGCCTGATTTGCAGCTTCCACAGATAGCCTCCCAAAGTAGAAGACATCAAATTTTTCGACATTTTCTTCCTGATTCGGAGATCCAAGAGAAAATTGACAACGCAAAGTTTCTGGCGGGAAACCTGCCAGGTGTCCTCTAAAGAGTTCGTTCGTTTTGCTGACCATAACTATTTTTTTTTTCAAAATATCTCTGATTTGACCACCGTATTTTGATTATTTTACCGTAGGGTTTAAACCTTGTAGAAATGAAGTTAGCCTGTTTATTTGTCAGCTAGACGAACTAGTCAGAATTTTTTTTCTTTTTTTATCACTACCTTTATCATTTCGCTTGATAACACCTCTCACATTCCTCAACTGCATGGAATCAATCATCTGCACTTTTTTCACTATTAGACCCTTTAGAATTCCTTAAACGATTTACCACAGGGATTCTCCTGGATTTTTCCCGATCCTGCCCAAAAAAAAAACTCGCTAACAGCACTAGTTTTACTGATTTTTTTTTTTTATCAATTTCTTATTTTATTTTTTTATTTACATAGTATTCCGTCTCACGACATAACTTGACGAACATAAATCCTAAAATTCCCTCGGTCCATGGCAACCGTTCTCCAATTCCTCGGGCACCCCACGTTCGCCAGATCACGCTCCGCTTGGTCTAACCATCTCGCTCGTTGCGCCCCCGCTCGTCTTGTTCCTACCGGATTCGTAGCGAACACCTGTTTTGCAGGACAGTCGTCCGGCATTCTCGCAACATGTCCCGCCCAGCGTATCCGGCCAGCCTTCACCACCTTCTGGATACTGGGTTCGCCGTAGAGGCGCGCGAGCTCGTGGTTCATCCTTCGCCTCCACACTCCGTTCTCCTGTACGCCGCCAAAGATGGTTCTTAACACTCGTCGCACGAATACTCCGAGTGTACGCAGGTCCTCCTCGAGCAATATCCATGTCTCGTGCCCGTAGAGAACAACCGATCTAATGAGCGTCACATACAGTTTACACTTCGTGCGAGGACTAGGTCTTCTCGACCGCAGTTGCTTGTGGAGTTCATAGTAGGCACGACTTCCGCTGATAATTCGTCTCCGGATCTCACGGCTAGTGTCATTGTCTGCGGTCACCAGTGGGCCGAGATAGACAAAGTTTTCGTCTATCAATTTCTATCCACGCATTCAAAAGTTATTCACAAATAAAAATTTAACTTTTTTTTCGAATACACTCCTTAATACACAAGTTATTGAAAAACATTTCTCAAAGGAACTCCTTAATGATGTGCACTAGCGTTAAAAAAGGCGGAAATTACATGAAGCAGCGCAGCAAACAAAGCAGGAATAAAGAATGAAAGCATCTGCTAGGTTAGTCAAATTTGTGACGAATTTTGTGACGCAATCTCAAATTTTCTTCTTTTACAGGAGTAGCTGCCTGTTTTTGAGTCATTATACTGTACATATCTTTTAGGAAAAAATAAACTTTCAAAACCCCGTTTTTTGCTGAAAAATTCACAGGAGCTTAGTTTAATGATTTTTGACAACTATTACTGAACGAAAAACTTTATCGTTTGTGTAAACTGTTTGACATTAAAAAAAAATTAAAATTGCATTACAACAGGGGCTAAGGAACATGACGTTCAGTCCTTTTTCGGTTCTAGTTTCTACGCACTTCAACCATTTTTGGAAACATTTTAAGACAGAATCAAAGTCACATTTCAATATTATCTTTTAAATTTTTTTTAAACGTAACGAATTTATCATTTTCAACTACCACACAATTCACTCACAATTGGATAAAACTTTTTTTTTAAATCAAAACACAATAAAACGATAAACAAACCTTCATTCTCGATTTAAAAAAGCTACAGCTAAGAGAATCTTAAAAATGTGGAAAAAATGTACATGGGCCCATTTTTCTAAAAAAATCTAATTTTGGAAGCATCAGAAATCTTTGCTCCATGTGTTTTTTTATCGCAGTTACTTACTTCTTACTTCTCACATCTCAGTTTTCACGTCTCATGTCTCAGGCCTCAGGTCTAAGTCTCAGGCTTCAGATCTCAGGTCTCAGATCTCAGGTCTCGATGTAAGGTCTCAGGTCTCAGATCTCATGACTAAGTTCTCAAGTCTCAGGTCTCAGGTCTCAGGTCTCGGGTCTCAGGTCTTAGGTCTCAGGTCTCAGGTCTCAGGTCTCAGGTCTCAGGTCTCAGGTCTCAGGTCTCGGGTCTCAGGTCTCAGGTCTTACATAGATGTCGGGTCACAGGTTTAGGGCTCAAATATAAGGTCTCTCATGTCAAATGTTTCATGTTTCAGGTCTCAGATCTCAAGTCTCATGTCTCAAGTGGCAGGTTTCAGATCTCAAGTCGCAGGTCTCAGGTCTCATGACAGAGTATCTCAACCTTCAGAGCAGGTTCCCGGCAAGGTTGCCGAAATAAAAAAAAAAAATCGTATTATCAGAGAATTTTGAGCAAAATTTCGTCACAGAATCTGTGTTCCAGATCACAGAATTTTTAAAATTTTCACAAAATTCACAGATTTTCGAAATTTTGTACAGATTTCCAAAATTATAATTTATTTTGTCACTTTCGCCTTTTTATTTCTGACTATAATTCATGAAAATGTGAAAACACGGTAATGTAAATTGATTTTTTTCAATCAAAACTGTATGTAATTTCTAGATTGTTGATGTTTAAAATGATTTCCCTATGAACTTCATAGAAAAAGCGTCACAGAAAACCGTCAAAGAATTTTAGGTTCAAACCACAGAATTCGAGAATTTTTTTTGACAAAAACACATATTTTTTTTCGGCAACCTTGGTTCCTGGTCCCAACTTCCAAAAATTTCATTGGAAAAGCCCGGATTATTCCCGGATTAACAAGCTTAAAAAAATATTCATAAAGGTTTTTTGGAAGCCTTAAATACGATTTAAAATCTGCTGATGTGTTTTCTTTCTCTCGATTTTTGTGAGTAATTCTTTGATTTTTACAAAATTTACCTGGATTTTTGGGCGACAATTTCAAAATCAAACTCCCGGAATTTTCCAGGTTTTTAGATAAAATTTTTTACATAAGTTTTAGGTAAGTAAAGAAAGTTTTTAGATAACATGTATCCGGCCCGGATACAAGCTGAAAAATTCTGGCAAGCTTAATCTGAAAAATTGTTTAGTTGGGTTTTATCTAAGAAAACTATTTTTTGTAAGGCCTTATTTTAATTTTATTTAATAAAACGTTGGAAGCTGAGACTGTGAGATGTTAAAACCTTAGTTTTGGCAAACAAATTACACAAAATCAGTCTATCACATATAAGCTCGGCGAATTGCGCAGCGACCTTTGACTGCGTTTGGCATAGTCTAGTAATTTTTGACGGTCGCCATTGCAACGAAAAGTACATTGCTTATACACTGACCTTGAATTTAGTTTACGTACTCATAATAATAGGGGAGAGTGGGGATACTTGATCCCTTTTTCTTATTTTCACCAAATCTTTTTGGAAAAATTTAGCAACTCGCCGTCTTTTACATTTTCTGACAGCTTGTAACTTCAAGTTTCTATGCTCCAAAAATTAGAACGATACTTGAACCCGTTGATGAACTAGAAGCATTTTCGTGGGAGTAAAAAAATTGCGATTTTTCTGAAGTTAGGGGAGACTTGATCCCCTATTGAAGGAGACTTGATCTTTTATTCAGGAAGCCCTAATCCTTGTATAAAAATCAAACAAAACCCCAAGATAGAATGTTAATTGACTATTTTGGTCATGTTTGTTCTTATTTCACAATTTATATCAGACATAAGAAGAAAATTCTATAACTTTGTCTCAACGCTAATAACATTGCATACTTTAAGGCGCTATTTTTTATAACTAAGAGAAAATTAATTATATTTGCTCTTTTCTTCAGACAATTGTTTGATAAATATTAGTTTTTGGATATATTAGTAATTTCGTAATCAGCAATCATAACGATCAATTCAGAAGAAGAATATGCCGTTTGGAAGGGGGATCAATTGTACCCAACTCTAGGGGATCAATTGTACCCATAATCAACATTTTAGAATTTTTTTCTGAAAAAAGTTGTGAGTTTTTCATTGCTTTGAAAATATGGCATTATGAAGTTCATTTTACGCTCGAACGATTGATACATTGGAACAAATATTTTTTTCATAATTTTCCCATGTAAGGAACATTTTAAAGTGATGAAAAAAGATCTTCTAGTTACATTTTGTGAAGTTTTTCAAACAAAGTTCAATTACTCAAACAATTATTTTGTTAAAATTTTTTGAACTACAAGCATGGTTATTTTGCTCATTTTGGCACATTTTTCTAGAACATTTGATCTTTGTAAGACATTCCAGTTTCGAGATATAGCTAAGGAATCAAGTATCCCCAGGGATCAAGTATCCTCATTCTCCCCTAAAGATTAAACATTAAACATAAAAAACCGGAATCGAGATCTACCATTATTCCTCTTATTACATTTTTATTGAATTCTGAGAAAAATTGTAAGTTTATAAGTTTTCTACATTCAAAAGTGATCTTCATGCTACTAAGAGCACTTCAAATTAATTCCAACATGCTTTTCATCTAGCATCGCACTCATCAATGTGGCAACAAAACGTGCTTCGAGGAAGTGATTAAGAAGAAGGTAAAACTACACTTGAGTAGTAAAGTTTGAAACACAAGACAGTTTAGCGCTAATGAGATGATTTGTCATCGTTTTGCTGGCAACTTTAGCTACTTCGCACTGACATAAAAGCGTAACTGAAAGTATCTTGAAGCAGCGTTTGCCTAATGGTTTAAAAACTTCATAAATTACAGATTTAGCTTAAAATTCAATTCAAATTTAAATGGTAAATATGTCATTTTTCTGATTTGTCTTTTAAACTGATGGTTATCTGGAGTGAGCAAACGCGACAACGACCATTAAATTTTTAATATTGGAAATGAAGTAATGGCAAATATAACACACAAAGTTTGAGTAAAGTCTATCCAAATCAAATGAATAGTTTATTAAATTAATTTTTGACGGTCGCCATGTAAGAAGAATAGTCATAGCACACAGCTTTACAGCAAGAATCGAGTTGACGCCAATCTTGATTTATTTTAAACTTTCCTTAGACTCACGAGTACCGAAAAAGAAAATGTCGAACTAATATCATTGACTCGTCTTCTTAAGATAACATCTTCGTACCTACTCTGCCATCTTCAATTTTTTATGTCTCACAATGGATTTCAGTGATCTTTCATTCTCAGATTTGCTTGTACATGGAAACAAATAGGACTTCGGGTCAGAGGTCTACAGCAGTCGATACGTGTAAAAACAAACCTTAAGAATCTGTGTCACTAGTGCTGCCTCTTTTCTAAGCTAACGGAAACTAGAGCTGGTATTGGGACTGGTACGTACCAGAGGTGGTTCTAGAGAAAAACCGAAAGAAAATTAAAATCCTTCAGTTCCTTAAGCACGCCCCCGTTGTTCGACCAAGTGTAGCAAAACCGAACGAGCAAATACATAAATCAATCTCGTTCAATTATTTCAGTCCGATGGTATCCCTCTAGCCGAGCGTGTTAGTGCAATTGGGGAGGTCGAAGGCAAAGTACACCACATGTTGGATGTGGGACGAAAACTCAAGATTAAAGCCAAGAAGTTGAAAAGCATCGAAGAACGATCCAAGAACGATGACTAACCGAAGAAGAACGACCGACTTGATCCAAAAATCTCTCGAAGAACAGCCGGAAATATTTGCATTTTGGGCGCCCCAACATCATCGTTTTGGAAAATAAAATTCAAAGCTTCGAGAATGGGTAGAAAAAAAATCCAAAGTGAACAAATAGAACCGGCAGCCGAGAAGCTTCAGATCCTTCCATCAGAGAGGAACGAAAACGTCGAAGAGTTGGAAAACTGAGCTTATCAAATTTCGATTGTATTCAGTGGAAAATAAATATCCCATTTCATTGCAAAAACGAGGACCTCAGCCAACGATGACGACGACAAGGACGAGGACGATGATGACGATATGGGAGAGCAAAGATTTGGCAGATCGGAGGGAAAAACGACAGGAAATCGGAGTTCTGGAACGAACAACGACGGGGCCAAACGGTGTGTTTTGATCCAAATAAAATGGAAGAAAAAATAAAAGACGACGAACAAAAACATGCCACTTCAGTCTTCCAAGAATGGGGCATTGGTTTTTCGGTAGATTGGTACACAAACACACTTGCCAGAACTTGTGTATGTGTGTGTGTTTGCATGGAAAAATCCTCATGAATGCTGCTGTGTACAAATTTTGTGATTTGTAAATATGGGTAGTGGAATGCAAATATGTGGAAATGGGAATTGATGAGATGACGGGAACCGAACCGAAAGATTTGGATTCTTTGTCGGAAGATTGGCCGAATGATTTTTATTCCTCGAACGTCCTAATCGGAAGCGGTTGGTTGATAATGATGTATTTTGATATTTCTCTTACTTCAAAATCATTTAGCCATCCAATATGAAGATGCTTCTAAATAATTCTTTCAAAAACCTTTTTTTTTATACATAAGTTTGGCTTTCTGATCAATTTTCCAAACAACTTAAAAATTTTGTTTTTCACTAAAACTCGGAAAAAAATAGCAACAATGACTCACAAAATCAAGACTAACATAAAATGATGAGCATTTTCTTTTTATCGAACAATTTGGTTTGTTGTACACACTTTTAATTTTTCGGTGTAAATTTTTGTGTTACTGACTCGGCGTGTTTTGCTACATCTTATTAAAATAAATGAAACTTTAAAAGTTACTTTAAATTTGATTTTTTATAGGCATTATCTTAAAGATATTCCAGTATTTTGAATACCTATGTGAAACTCAATTTATTGGCTGTCAAACGTAGAAAACACGTTGATCAAAGTTACCCTGGTGATCAAAGTTCCCTCATGTTACGGTACCTCAAAGCGCTCAATATTTTGATTGTCTGTCCGTTCAAAATCACCCTAAAGAAGACCAAAGGAAATCGAGGAAATCGAAATTTTAATTATGTTGCCAAGTGTCTTAAAAATGCATTCATTAAACGAAAAGATCTGGTGTTGTTTCGAAAAAAGATGTTGGTCGAAAATTGCCTTTCGGGGATTTGAAATGATTTCGAAAAATCTGAAAACTATTTTAATGTTTATCTGGCATTCTAGACTAAACTTCTTTGGGGTGTTCCATTTTTTTGTACCTAGGTGTTCCTTAAATAACTCCATTTTCCTAGAAAAACATTGAATTGAATTGGAATTTTTGTCATTTTTGTCATTTTTGTCATTTTTGTCATTTTTGTCATTTTTGTCATTTTTGTCATTTTTGTCATTTTTGTCATTTTTGTCATTTTTGTCATTTTTGTCATTTTTGTCATTTTTGTCATTTTTGTCATTTTTGTCATTTTTGTCATTTTTGTCATTTTTGTCATTTTTGTCATTTTTGTCATTTTTGTCATTTTTGTCATTTTTGTCATTTTTGTCATTTTTGTCATTTTTGTCATTTTTGTCATTTTTGTCATTTTTGTCATTTTTGTCATTTTTGTCATTTTTGTCATTTTTGTCATTTTTGTCATTTTTGTCATTTTTGTCATTTTTGTCATTTTTGTCATTTTTGTCATTTTTGTCATTTTTGTCATTTTTGTCATTTTTGTCATTTTTGTCATTTTTGTCATTTTTGTCATTTTTGTCATTTTTGTCATTTTTGTCATTTTTGTCATTTTTGTCATTTTTGTCATTTTTGTCATTTTTGTCATTTTTGTCATTTTTGTCATTTTTGTCATTTTTGTCATTTTTGTCATTTTTGTCATTTTTGTCATTTTTGTCATTTTTGTCATTTTTGTCATTTTTGTCATTTTTGTCATTTTTGTCATTTTTGTCATTTTTGTCATTTTTGTCATTTTTGTCATTTTTGTCATTTTTGTCATTTTTGTCATTTTTGTCATTTTTGTCATTTTTGTCATTTTTGTCATTTTTGTCATTTTTGTCATTTTTGTCATTTTTGTCATTTTTGTCATTTTTGTCATTTTTGTCATTTTTGTCATTTTTGTCATTTTTGTCTTTTTGTCATTTTTGTCATTTTTGTCATTTTTGTCATTTTTGTCATTTTTGTCATTTTTGTCATTTTTGTCATTTTTGTCATTTTTGTCATTTTTGTAATTGTTTGTTATTTTTTCATTTTTGTCATTTTTGTCACTTTTGTCACTTTTGTCATTTTTGTCATTTTTGTCATTTTTGTCATTTTTGTCATTTTTGTCATTTTTGTCATTTTTGTCATTTTTGTCATTTTTGTCATTTTTGTCATTTTTGTCATTTTTGTCATTTTTGTCATTTTTGTCATTTTTGTCATTTTTGTCATTTTTGTCATTTTTGTCATTTTTGTCATTTTTGTCATTTTTGTCATTTTTGTCATTTTTGTCATTTTTGTCATTTTTGTCATTTTTGTCATTTTTGTCATTTTTGTCATTTTTGTCATTTTTGTCATTTTTGTCATTTTTGTCATTTTTGTCATTTTTGTCATTTTTGTCATTTTTGTCATTTTTGTCATTTTTGTCATTTTTGTCATTTTTGTCATTTTTGTCATTTTTGTCATTTTTGTCATTTTTGTCATTTTTATCATTTTTGTCATTTTTGTCATTTTTGTCATTTTTGTCATTTTTGTCATTTTTGTCATTTTTGTCATTTTTGTCATTTTTGTCATTTTTGTCATTTTTGTCATTTTTGTCATTTTTGTCATTTTTGTCATTTTTGTCATTTTTGTCATTTTTGTCATTTTTGTCATTTTTGTCATTTTTGTCATTTTTGTCATTTTTGTCATTTTTGTCATTTTTGTCATTTTTGTCATTTTTGTCATTTTTGTCATTTTTGTCATTTTTGTCATTTTTGTCATTTTTGTCATTTTTGTCATTTTTGTCATTTTTGTCATTTTTGTCATTTTTGTCATTTTTGTCATTTTTGTCATTTTTGTCATTTTTGTCATTTTTGTCATTTTTGTCATTTTTGTCATTTTTGTCATTTTTGTCATTTTTGTCATTTTTGTCATTTTTGTCATTTTTGTCATTTTTGTCATTTTTGTCATTTTTGTCATTTTTGTCATTTTTGTCATTTTTGTCATTTTTGTCATTTTTGTAATTTTTGTCATTTTTGTAATTTTTGTCATTTTTGTAATTTTTGTCATTTTTGTCATTTTTGTCATTTTTGTCATTTTTGTCATTTTTGTCATTTTTGTCATTTTTGTCATTTTTGTCATTTTTGTCATTTTTGTCATTTTTGTCATTTTTGTCATTTTTGTCATTTTTGTCATTTTTGTCATTTTTGTCATTTTTGTCATTTTTGTCATTTTTGTCATTTTTGTCATTTTTGTCATTTTTGTCATTTTTGTCATTTTTGTCATTTTTGTCATTTTTGTCATTTTTGTCATTTTTGTCATTTTTGTCATTTTTGTCATTTTTGTCATTTTTGTCATTTTTGTCATTTTTGTCATTTTTGTCATTTTTGTCATTTTTGTCATTTTTGTCATTTTTGTCATTTTTGTCATTTTTGTCATTTTTGTCATTTTTGTAATTTTTGTCATTTTTGTCATTTTTGTCATTTTTGTCATTTTTGTCATTTTTGTCATTTTTGTCATTTTTGTCATTTTTATCATTTTTGTCATTTTTGTCATTTTTTGTCATTTTTTGTCATTTTTGTCATTTTTGTCATTTTTGTCATTTTTGTCATTTTTGTCATTTTTGTCATTTTTGTCATTTTTGTCATTTTTGTCATTTTTGTCATTTTTGTCATTTTTGTCATTTTTGTCATTTTTGTCATTTTTGTCATTTTTGTCATTTTTGTCATTTTTGTCATTTTTGTCATTTTTGTCATTTTTGTCATTTTTGTCATTTTTGTCATTTTTGTCATTTTTGTCATTTTTGTCATTTTTGTCATTTTTGTCATTTTTGTCATTATTGTCATTTTTGTCATTTTTGTCATTTTTGTCATTTTTGTCATTTTTGTCATTTTTGTCATTTTTGTCATTTTTGTCATTTTTGTCATTTTTGTCATTTTTGTAATTGTTTGTTATTTTTTCATTTTTGTCATTTTTGTCACTTTTGTCACTTTTGTCACTTTTGTCATTTTTGTCATTTTTGTCATTTTTGTCATTTTTGTCATTTTTGTCATTTTTGTCATTTTTGTCATTTTTGTCATTTTTGTCATTTTTGTCATTTTTGTCATTTTTGTCATTTTTGTCATTTTTGTCATTTTTGTCATTTTTGTCATTTTTGTCATTTTTGTCATTTTTGTCATTTTTGTCATTTTTGTCATTTTTGTCATTTTTGTCATTTTTGTCATTTTTGTCATTTTTGTCATTTTTGTCATTTTTGTCATTTTTGTCATTTTTGTCATTTTTGTCATTTTTGTCATTTTTGTCATTTTTGTCATTTTTGTCATTTTTGTCATTTTTGTCATTTTTGTCATTTTTGTCATTTTTATCATTTTTGTCATTTTTGTCATTTTTTGTCATTTTTGTCATTTTTGTCATTTTTGTCATTTTTGTCATTTTTGTCATTTTTGTCATTTTTGTCATTTTTGTCATTTTTGTCATTTTTGTCATTTTTGTCATTTTTGTCATTTTTGTCATTTTTGTCATTTTTGTCATTTTTGTCATTTTTGTCATTTTTGTCATTTTTGTCATTTTTGTCATTTTTGTCATTTTTTGTCATTTTTGTCATTTTTGTCATTTTTGTCATTTTTGTCATTTTTGTCATTTTTGTCATTTTTGTCATTTTTGTCATTTTTGTCATTTTTGTCATTTTTGTCATTTTTGTCATTTTTGTCATTTTTGTCATTTTTGTCATTTTTGTCATTTTTGTCATTTTTGTCATTTTTGTCATTTTTGTCATTTTTGTCATTTTTGTCATTTTTGTCATTTTTGTCATTTTTGTCATTTTTGTCATTTTTGTCATTTTTGTCATTTTTGTCATTTTTGTCATTTTTGTCATTTTTGTCATTTTTGTCATTTTTGTCATTTTTGTCATTTTTGTCATTTTTGTCATTTTTGTCATTTTTGTCATTTTTGTCATTTTTGTCATTTTTGTCATTTTTGTCATTTTTGTCATTTTTATCATTTTTGTCATTTTTGTCATTTTTGTCATTTTTGTCATTTTTGTCATTTTTGTCATTTTTGTCATTTTTGTCATTTTTGTCATTTTTGTCATTTTTGTCATTTTTGTCATTTTTGTCATTTTTGTCATTTTTGTCATTTTTGTCATTTTTGTCATTTTTGTCATTTTTGTCATTTTTGTCATTTTTGTCATTTTTGTCATTTTTGTCATTTTTGTCATTTTTGTCATTTTTGTCATTTTTGTCATTTTTGTCATTTTTGTCATTTTTGTCATTTTTGTCATTTTTGTCATTTTTGTCATTTTTGTCATTTTTGTCATTTTTGTCATTTTTGTCATTTTTGTCATTTTTGTCATTTTTGTCATTTTTGTCATTTTTGTCATTTTTGTCATTTTTGTCATTTTTGTCATTTTTGTCATTTTTGTCATTTTTGTCATTTTTGTCATTTTTGTCATTTTTGTCATTTTTGTCATTTTTGTCATTTTTGTCATTTTTGTCATTTTTGTCATTTTTGTCATTTTTGTCATTTTTGTCATTTTTGTCATTTTTGTCATTTTTGTCATTTTTGTCATTTTTGTCATTTTTGTCATTTTTGTCATTTTTGTCATTTTTGTCATTTTTGTCATTTTTGTCATTTTTGTCATTTTTGTCATTTTTGTCATTTTTGTCATTTTTGTCATTTTTGTCATTTTTGTCATTTTTGTCATTTTTGTCATTTTTGTCATTTTTGTCATTTTTGTCATTTTTGTCATTTTTGTCATTTTTGTCATTTTTGTCATTTTTGTCATTTTTGTCATTTTTGTCATTTTTGTAATTTTTGTCATTTTTGTCATTTTTGTCATTTTTGTCATTTTTGTCATTTTTGTCATTTTTGTCATTTTTGTCATTTTTGTCATTTTTGTCATTTTTGTCATTTTTGTCATTTTTGTCATTTTTGTCATTTTTGTCATTTTTGTCATTTTTGTCATTTTTGTCATTCTTGTCATTTTTGTCATTTTTGTCATTTTTGTGATTTTTGTCATTTTTGTCATTTTTGTCATTTTTGTTATTTTTGTCATTTTTGTCATTTTTGTCATTTTTGTCATTTTTGTCATTTTTGTCATTTTTGTCATTTTTGTCATTTTTGTCATTTTTGTCATTTTTGTCATTTTTGTCATTTTTGTCATTTTTGTCATTTTTGTCATTTTTGTCATTTTTGTCATTTTTGTCATTTTTGTCATTTTTGTCATTTTTGTCATTTTTGTCATTTTTGTCATTTTTGTCATTTTTGTCATTTTGTTATTTTTTTTTTATTTTTGTCATTTTTTTCATTAAAAGTTATTATGAAATTTTTGAATTCAGCATTCCGAAACTAGTAAAAATCAGCTTTTAAAATTTTGCCTTTCGTTAAAATGCCTTATGTCATTAAAAATTGTTGCTTCATTTCATAATTTTTTTCATTTCACAAGAGCATCAAAATTCGTTTTTTCAGAGGTGCAAAAATATAGTGGAAAATTCAGAATAATTTTGGCGCCCTGATTCCAAAGATTCATTTTGTGCAAATTTGTGCACTTTTTTTCTTGGAAAATTGTTGGTGGGACATCACAAATATTTTGAAAATAAAGGTTTTAAGTCACGAATCAATTTATCCAACTTATCAGTTTTCATTTTTTATGTAGGATTTATAGATTATCAGTCATCAAAGATCGATTAAACCTCAGAATCTCAGAATCATATTTCATTACTTTATTTCAGAGTTAAATTTAGAGTTTGAAATAAAATTTTGCGACGACTATCCACAACCAGAAAAAAATAGCAGAATTGATTAAAACAAGATTATATTTCCGATTCCCTATTCAGGAAAAAAAAAATCAATTTCAAAATTTTGGCAAATTATAAGGATAAAAAATTATCTCAAATATTTGATTTCTCGAACGCAATATGAAATCATTAAATTTCTCTGTGGTTACCTTGCGCTGATGTCAAGAAGATCTAGAAAAAATAAATGATTGAAAAATTTATCTAAATTTTCTGCTGTTCTTCAACAAGTGTTACATTTATTACGAGATTATTTTTAATAAGCTTATCTATAAGTCGAATTTTTTTTTAACTCCCTGGTGTCCAAAATACGAAAATCTTCGTTCAATCAAGCAACAAAGTTTCAACTAGATTTTCTAGTTGCAAAGAATTTCGCATTTTTTTTTTCAAAATTCAGTAAAAGAATTATAACTACTAAGAAGGTGGTTTTTGAGTTGAAAAAATTGTATTAAATGGGTCTAGAAAAAATTAACAAGAATTTCACAACAAAATATATTGATAAATAGACTAGCATAGCCCCTGAACACTGTATAAAAGATTCGAAATCTTGTATGTACATTTCCTCTGAATTTTCAATTCTTGGGGTTTCCCTTTTTGTTTTCCAAAGATAAATTTTGAATAACGTTGATATGTTGCTTTTTCATTGCGCCCGACAAAATTTTGAACATTTCTTTGCAAACATAACATAGCACATTTTTCAGCATTAATTCATGTCACAGTTTTGTGACAGATTATTCGTATCTTTTCAAGGCGATCGTCAGGAATAGTTTTCTAGATCAAATTTTCACTCATTTGTATCCAATATTGACAGGAACTTGGGACTATTTAATTGATAAATCAATATTAGGGTGGCAGCCAAATGGGTTATGTCGAATTTCAAAACCCAACCATAAACATTTTGTAGGTTGGTCAAAAAAAAAACTGACCTGTGTAAAATTTCACCTCAAACGGATTGGATTCAGGGGTACCTCAAAGCGCTCAAAGTTCCGGTTTTTAGACCCTTAAAAACCATTTATCTTATAGAGGACCAAAGGAAATTGGAAAAATCGAGATTTTATTGTTGATGCTAAATGGCTTAAAAATGCATAGAACGTGCTGTCCCAGAAAGTCGATTTTTGGTCGAACATTTTCTTTCGAGTGATCACTAGATATCGACGTTAAAATTTCGATATTGCCAATTACCTTCGGTTTCCAATTGGATGATTTTTGAAGGTAAAAGAAAACGAAACTTGAAGTTCCTTTGAATCAGTGATTGAAATCCTCACCAATTTTCTCATCAGAAGCATTCAAAATAGGTACACACTTTGAGGCCTCGCATAGCTATACAGGAGACGATACATATACATTCATTCAAACCTCCCCCCATGAGGAGGATCTGCTCTGAGAGACACTATTCGTTTGCTGCCCCGAACGAACTCTCTCAACGTTCGGTTGCTACATGATGCATGAAGAAGACGAGGCACACATACTCATTTACGTTCTTGAATTTGAATAACTCCAGCCGACAGCTGTCGTTGAGGAGAACATCTTCAACCTCGCCGCAAAGGTTGAGGCAACAACGACAACAACCGAACTTATTGCATTGCACAGGCCCGCGACGTATGGTGCAAAGAGAGGGGAGGAAAAAGAAACGAAAAAACTAGCTTTGGCGTGCGGTTGCTGTGCAATAATAGCAATAGCAGAAAAACCTCACGCATTCGATCCAGGCGCAAACGAGGAGACTCGGGTTTGCTCTGCCTTTTGAATTCGGTTCCCTCAAGCTTGTAACAGGAGATGAGTGAGAGCCATTCGTTTGGTTTTTTGGATTCGCTACCTCGAATGTATACTGCTTCTTGAAGGCGGGCCATATGAGAGCGTATGCATCATCGGTTTTGTCGTTTTCGCTGCCTCAAAGCAACCTTTGCTTCCGAGTAAAGCAGTGAGCGAGAGAAGGTTGATCAGTTCATGCTCAGCAAAATTCAATCACTGCCTTGAATGAAGTCCGATTAAGGTGAAATTTTGCACATGACAGTTTTATATTTGAATAACTTTTTTTTTAAATCCCCTCAAAACTTGCAACTGGTTTTCAGAAAATTAGAGGGAACAATTTCTTGGAATTTACAACCCTACGAGAACGAAAATTCTCTGCGCAAAAAGAACGTGAGCTCAAATCACAAAAAATAATAACAACAACATATACTTAAACATACGAGACCTACAATCTTCTGCACGCAACAACATAACAAAAAAACTGCCCAGGAAAGAAACGCTTCTATCGTATCCATGCATGTATGACTTTACTAGTGTGTATGTAACTGTGAGAATATTAAAAAGATGGTGACCGGATTTACAAAAGGACGACAGGAGGTCAAAACCCGTAAGAAATATATACACATACATTGGTTCCTACGTGCGAGGCTCCTCTCAGTGTCAAGGACAGACCAAGCGAGTAAACGAACACGAGAGTGGAATGGGAAATTACGCACGTTTAGCTACGGTCTACCGGATAAATACTCTACAACTTCTACGAGAAATCAAAAACGGATATGTAGATACACCTTCCTTCAATGCAGATGCAGCCGGGTTTTTGCTAAGTTGTAATATTTCACTTCCAGTGTACAGTTTCAGCACATGACGTTGGATGGGAGCCGTTTTTTTTTGTATTCATGTTCTCCCGGTGGCATTTGTCTCAGCACTGATTCGCTGAATGTACATTTCAAGAGCATTTGTCTTTTGTATCCCTGCATTGTTGCTGCATTTCTTGAATTCTTATTGCAATCAGTTTCAGAGCTGCATTCAATTTGACGAAATAAAATTCTAATGAATTCTACATACATGGCGACCGTCAAAAAAATTCTGATTCAATGCCCTTGAACTTTATCATAATGCCATCAAATTTATTCTTAATAGTTTGCATGGCGACCGTCAAAAAATTATTCTGATTTTTTTTCCTTTTGATTGAATATCATAAAATATACTAACTGTGAGTTCCATGGCGGGAAAAGACAAATTATTCCAATGGTTGTCATCTTGTTTGCTTGCTTGTCGAAAAACGAAAGCACAGTCGCTACCGGACGACAGCCACTCGAAAATTTCATTTGTGTACGCTTCTTGCTGTTTCCTTTTCATGGTTTTATGAAAAAAAACTTCAAAAATCACACCAACAAACAAGAGGACATCAACAACATCAACTGAAGACTGATGAATAGTTTCCTTTTCCCCCTTTTTTTGTTATTCTGAAACAATTGCATACTTACCACCACCAGTGTCAGGCGTAAGTGTGACAGCAACACTTCCTGTTCGTCCACCCACAAATGAAGACAACTCGAAGCTAGACAGACTTGATACCTACTAGGAACCTACTACAACTAGTAGTGCAACACAAACTAAGTAGACAGATCAATGGAAAATGAAGTGGTCGATGCATGCGGAAACTGGAAGCGGGAAAACAAATCAACTCTCCCCAAGGGTTTCATCGACAGCTTCATTCCTGATTTTCATCCGTTTCTTTTTCTTGTCACCTGTGAAGTGGACACGGCCATTGGGGCATGTTGAATGTAAATTGTACAAAATTATTTTTTGTAAATTTTAAACTTACGAGATATTTGAGATTTGAAGGATTTAAGAGATTCAATGAAATCTAAGAGATTTAAGATATTTAAGGAATTTGAAAGATTTAAGAGATTCAAGAGTTATGAGAGGATTTGAAAAATAAACAGATTTGAAGGATAAGGGAGATACGATAAGATCTGAGAAAATTAAGAGACTGATCTATGCATATATTTATGAATCTTTAGAGAAAAGAAATTTTTGCCATTCAGGAATTTGCGACGTTGAGAAATTTGAGAGATTTAAAAGGTTTGAAAGATTTGAAACTATAAGAGACCTGAAAGGATAAAGAGAGAAAGAGACAAGGTTAAGCGAGACAATTCAAATTGGGTTCGTGGTTACACAACAGTGTTGCCAGGTATTCTGGGTAAGAGTATTGGGTACTCATTGAAAAATTAGTACTTTTCCGGTTAGGGACTATGAGAGGAGGAAAGTGACTAATAATAGCTATCGCTAATGTAATGGATAGTTGTTTAAGGACTTTTTGAAAAAAACTCGAATAAAGATGACTCTACTCCACCACTGAATCCTGCGATTTCAACAAATGGTTTGAGAGATTTGAGATATCAAATTTTTTGTATTTCTCAAACTCTCAAATCACTCAAATCCATCAAATTTCTCAATTTCTTTTAAATCTCTGAAATCTGTTAAATCTCTCAGATCTTTCAAATCTCTCAAATCTCTCAAACTAATTAAATTTCTGTAATCTCTCGAATCTCTCAAATCTTTCAAGTTCTCTCAAATCTTCAAAATCCCTCAAATGTCTCATATCTCTCAAATCTCTCAAATTTTCCTAAATTGCTCAAATCTCTCAAATCACTCGAATCGCTCGAATCGCTCAAATTGCTCAAACAAGTCAAATCTCTTATATCTTTCAAATCTCTAAAATCTTTCAAGTCTCTCAAATCTCTCAGATCTTTCAAATCTCTCGAATCTCTTGAATCTTTCAAATTTCTCAAATCCCTAAAATATTTCAAACTTCTCAAATCTCTAAATTCTCTCAAATTATTCAAATCTCTCAAATGTCTAAAATCTCTTAAATCTCTTAAATCTCCTAAATCTCGAACATCTTTCAAATATCTCACATTTCTAAAATCTCTCAAATTTCTCAAATCTCTCAAATTTCTCAAATCTGTCAAATCGCTCTTATCAGTGAAAGTTTATCAAATCCCTCAAACCTCGCCAATCTCTCAAATTTGTCCAATCTCTCACATCTCTCGAATCCCTCAAATTATTTCAATCACTTAAATCGCTCAAATCACTCAAAACGCTCAAATCTCTCAAATATTTTGGAACTCTCTGATTTCTCAAATCCCTCAAATCTCTCAAATTTCTCAAATCCCTCCAATCTGTTTAATCTCTAAAATCTTTCAAATCTCTCAAATCTCTTAAATCACTCGAATCTCTCAAATATAACAAATCTCCCAAATCTGTCAAATCTCTTAAAGCTCTCAAATTTCTCAAATCGCTCAAAGCTCTCATAAGTTTAATATCCTCAAACTTGAGAGATATGAGAGATTTTAGTAATTTGAGAGGTAAGAGAAATTTGGAATATTTGAGAAATTTGGAAGATTTGAGAAATTTGGAAGATTTGAGAAATTTGGAAGATTTGAGAGACATGAGAAATTTGAAAGATTTGATGATTTATAGAGTTACAAATTTTTTTAGAGATTTGAGAGATTAGAGCGTTTTGAGTGTTTTGAGCGATTTGAGCGATTGAAATAATTTGAGAGATGTGAGAGATTGGACAAACTTGAGAGATTGACGAGATTTGAGGGATTTGATAAACTTTTATTGATTAGAGCGATTTGAGCGATTTGAGAGATTTGGAGATTTGGAAAATATGAGAGATTTGGGAGTTTTGAGAGGTTTGCATGAATTAAGAGATTTGAGAGATTTAAGAAATTTGAGAGTTTTGAGAGATTTGAGAAACGTGAAAGCATTGAAAGATTCAAGAGATTTGAGAAATTTGATAGATTTGAATGATTTGAGAGATATGATAGATCTGAGCGATTTAAGAGATTTGAAAGATTTTCGAGATTTGGGATATTGAAGAGTTTTAAGAAATTTTAGAGTTTTGTAAGATTGAGATGATTTGAGAGATTGGAATGATTTGGGAGAATCTAGAGATTTGAGAAGTTTAAGAAATTTGAGAGATTAGAGAGATTTGAAAGATTCAAGAGATTTGAAAGATTGGAGAGATTTTAGAGTTTTAAGTGATTCGTGTGATTTGAGAGGTTTGAGCAATTTGAGTAATTTGCGAGATTTGAGAAATCTGGCACATTTGAGGGATTTGGAAGATTTGAGACACTTTATAGATTTTAGAGATTTGAAAGATTTGAGAGATTTGAGAGATTTTAGAGATTTGGGAGATTTTATAGTTTTGAGAAATTCGAGAGATTTGAGAAATTTGAGAGATTTGAAAGATTTAAGAACTTTGAGAGACTTAAAAATTTATGAGGTTTGAAAATTTTGAGGGATTTGCATGATTTGAGGGATTTGAGAAGTTTGAGAGGTTTGCGAGATTAGACAGATTTGAGAGATTGGAGCGATTTAAGTGATTGGAGAGATTTGAGCGATTTGGGAAGGTTGAGATATTAGAGAGATTTGAAAGATTTGAAAGATTTAAGAGACTTGATAGATTTTAGAGATATGGGATATTTGAAAGGTTTTAGAGATTTGAGAGTTTTGAGCGATTTCAGCGATTTGAGCGATTTGAAAGGTGTGAGTGATTTGGAAAATTTGAGAGATTTGAGAGATGTGGGACGTTTGAGGGATTTGAAAGATTGAGAGACTTGAACGATTTGAGAGACTTGAAAGATTTGAGAGATTTGAGAATTTTCAGAAATTTGAGAGATTTGAGAGCTTTGAAAGGTTTTTTAAATTTGGGAGTTTTGAGAGATTTGAATAATTTCAGCGATTCGAGTGATTTGAGAGATTTTTCCGATTTGGGAAATTTGAGAGCTTTGAGAGATGTGAGACATTTGAAGGATTTGAAAAATTTGAGAGACTTGAAAGATTTGAGAGATATGAGAGAATATAGAGATTTGGGAGATTTTATAGTTTTGAGAAATTTAAGAGATTTGAATGATTTAAGAGCTTTGAGAGATTTGAAAAAAATGAGAATTTTGAAAGATTTGTATGAGTTGAGCGATATTATTGATTAGAAAGATTGGAGCGATTTTGGAAATTTGAGAGATATTGAAAATTTTAGGGATTTGAGAGGTTGGAGAGAATTGAGAGATTTTAGAGATTTGGAAGATTTTAGAAATTTGAATGATTTGAGAGACTTGAGAGATAACTGAGATTTAAAAGATTTGAGAGAATTGAGAAATATGAGAAATATGAGAGAATTGAGAGACTTCAGAGATTTCAGTGGTTTAAGTGATTCGAGAGATTTTAGAGATATGAAAGATTTGAGAAATTTGAGAGATTTGAGAAATTGGAGAAATTTGAGAGATTTTAGAAATATGAGAGATTTAATATATTTGAGAAATATTAGACATTTGAAAGATATTAGAGATTAGAGCGTTTTGAGAAATATGAGAGACTTACGAGATTTGAGAGATCTGAATGACTTTAGACATTCGAGAGATTTCGGAGATTTGTGAAATTTGAGAGATTAGAAAGATTATAGAGATTTGAGCGATATGAAAGATTTGAAAGATTTGAGAATTTTAAGAAATTTGAGAGTTTCGATAGATTTTTGAGATTTCAGAGAATTGAGAAATTTGAAAAGTTATAGGTATTTGAGAGATTGGAGAAATTTAAGAGATTTGAGAAATTTGAAAGATCTGAGAGATCTGAGAAATATTAGAGAATTTAACGATTTTCAAGATTTAAGAGATTCGAATGATTTGAGAGTTTCGAAAAATTCAGAAGATTTGAAGATTTTAGAAGTCTGATTGATCAGAAGTTTTTGAATATTTGAGTAACTTGAATGATTTGATAGTTTTGATTTGTTTAAAAATGAGAGAGATTGAACAAATTTACGAAACACAAACAATGAGAGTTCGCTTCGGTTATATTAAATTTACATTTGAATATCGAGAGCTTCAATTTTAAATTCAAAATAACTAAAATAACCTCGCTCTTCTTAAGTTCCCACGAGCATCTAACCGAAGATCGTCCGAGTAGTGGAAGCAACAGAGAGAAAGAGCAACAAAAAAAAAAAAAAATGTTGCCAATCGGAAAACGAGACTAGTAATTTATGGCACGTTAAATGCTTTTCGATCCCTGCGTGGCATTCGGACCGTGTCAGACCGTGTTTCGATCCTACCGGTCCATGTTGATGCCTTCTGTGATGGCCCCCAGCCGGAAGACCTGTGTATCTGGGTGGGGTCAATACAAACGGATTTCTGGTCCGGAGGTTTTTCCGATTTTTCTCACACATTTCGAGACGCGATGCCTTAGCACTGCACAAGGGTGTAAAAAAGACCGATCTCGGTCGCTTCTGTCGACCAAGGTTTTATTTTGGTTTAAGCGCTGTAAATGGTGACGGATGGTGGGTTAGGAGGGATTCCGAAAAAAGATTGATTGAGGAAGTACACCTACATACTCACACAGCCAGGGTTAGGTGGTCGTGAGAAATCCGCTCTTCATTTCCTACTGTCGTTTAATTGATTGATTTTGGGGCGAAATCACCGATCTGAAGGGTTGCAGATAATTGATGTCATATGAGAAGTTCGAATTGATGTCGATTGGCAGTTCAATGGGTGGGGTTCGATTATGTTTGGATGCTCTTATTTTTAAATGGCGACCGTAGAAAAATCAAATTTGCTTTTTTTTAATTTCTGTCGGTTAAATCTTACAAATATGGCAAAATTCTTTTAAAAAAATTGAAGGACAAGCTTGTCCATCACTGGTGCACATTCCCAATGGTGCCATAAAGTCTTTGTAGATAGTCTCATAACCACCAGACAAAGTTGTCTCAATCATCAGCAGCTTCTACTATCCCCAATAAACTTTCCAGTTAAGACCGAAGCTGATTAACCAGTTCATCGAACCCCTTTGCCGCTGTATAAATTGGCACTTTAATGAGTAATGGCTCCAATGGAGTCTGCTCCAACGAAGATAAATTCCAAGCATCGCTTAAATTTATAGTCCCAGTCAGCTTTACTTTGCAACGAGGCCTTATCGCTCGCTGCCTGGTGGTGAAATGCCACACCACCAATAATAGTAACCAACTTGTAGGTAGTGGCTCCATAGAGCGAACGTCCCTGGCCAAGACGACGACAGCTCATCTTTTGCGGCAAAATTTAATTAGTCACCCATAGGCTAAATATAGCCAACGCTCAGAAACAAACATTAGCCTAACCACCATGCACCGACTCCTGGAAGACATCATTCCTGGATCATCACCGAGCCCCGCGTCATCGTCAGTCGCCACCAGGAGACGTGGTAATCCAAAACAGTGCATCAGATCAACCAACCCTGGCACCGGTATGCAGGAAGTCATCGACAGATTAATGTTTAATTAAAATGTAATTAAGCCGAGATGATTTAGTTTGGAGTCACTTTCTTGGCCGTTTCCGGCCTTCTCTCTTTCACCTTGGAACGTTTGATCGTCAAGTAAATTTCTGTCTAGAGCTCCATCGTCAATAAATGAGCAAGCAGTCATTTTGGGGAAGCTGCCCGGGAAGTGGTCGGTCAGTAATTGAGCCGGTAATTAGTCAAGCATTCTGCTACTCAAACTGCATCCGGAACAAACCTGGTTCGTCGGGCAGCAGCCTGACATTAGCCCGAATACGGTCCCACGTGGACAATTGAATGTGGTATTATGCCCCATTCCTGGTGGCTCCAGGAGAATCGGCAACATTCCGGCACACGAAACGTTCCACTATGGGATATTTCTTTGTAAGCAAATTGACAAATTTATTTTTATCAATTTTTCAACAATTCAGCTCGTTATTTTAGTTGTTAAGGAGCATGCATTTAAGAAGTGTTTGTAAAATGTTTGAAAACTACGCGAAAAAATATAAAACAATCTACAAGTTTTCCATGACAAATAAAGCTTAATCGATAGTTTCTTATTTGTTTAACCCTCTTTATAGCTAATTTACTTAACTGAAAACTTTTTGCATATAGTTCATGCGATTCCGGAGTTGCTTGGTGGAATAGGGTGATCAGATAGACCCCAACGCAGTCAAATAAAATTTTTTGTTCGTTACATCAGATTCGTTCACCATGTAGTCCAAAATCGGCCACAAATAGCGAATAGGATTCAAGAAAAGGCTTTTCCAATAATGGTTTGGACCGTGCCAATCGCAAAATTTCATAGTTTTATGCTTTGATTCCTACCCTTGCCCTAAATCTAGAGCCCTTCTCATTATACTAACATTTTCCTTAAAGCTTAGTTCATTTAGAAATGGGAAACTTTCTTTTGGTGATAGTATAGCTAGGTTACTAGTGATCGGACATGCCGAATTTTGACTTTTCGGTGTAACGTCCATTACAACCGCTGCGAAGAAATGCTGGTATTTCACGCGCAATTTTCTAGCATTGTCTTGGCAAAAACCCGTAGCCAACCTCATAGCTGGGAAGCTGAAAACCGGTCTTTTGATATTCGAGACCCTGATTGGAAAAGCATATTATGCATAAGCGAAAAAATAAGTGTAGATCGCTGAAATGCCCAGAAAATTTGTCTCTGAGGGGCTAAAAGTGATGCTCAGGAATAAGTTGACCAAACGTAACCTCAAACATCAAATTTTTGATAGTTTTGGAGCTCGTAAGCTGTAAAGTCGGTGGCGAGCCAATGCGAAAGGTATGTAAGTTTTTATAAAGGGCAAAACTTGTGAAAAAACAATGTTTAACAAGTTACGGGTGTAAATAGAATCCTGTAACATCTCTGCTCGTGGCAAGGTCCCTAGCAGAATTAAGTTTATATTTTCTGGTTGTTTTGCGAAACATATTTTGATTTGGCTATACTCTGCTCTTGTGAAAAAAAAAAACCAACAAAATTTTCGTGACGAAAATTTAGGATTTCGATGTTTTCAAAAGCCTAAAAAGAGAAGTTTTGTTTGAAAGTGCTTCTTGGGTTTCTCCACTGGGACGCAACGAACTTGGCACTTGGGAGGCCTCAAAGCCACTCGACTCAGTCGCTCTGTTTCCAGTCAGCGTCATCAGCCATCCCAACCCTGAGTTCGATTTTGGTAATGGGGTCCTCCAGCCTACATATCCAGCCAAGTACTCATCTCTTCCAAGAACTTTATCTCTGTGTGATAATATTTCATCCGAACACAGACTTCACGCAAACTACCGCTCATTCCCGCCCGCAAGTACCTCGGACATTTCTTAGGTTTCAACACCAGGACGCAGCGACGTTCGCTTTATGCAGACCCCGGAGCCCTTCAACTCAGTTGCGCTTTTTTTCTCCCTGCGTCTTCAGTCGTCCTGGCCCTGAGTTCGTTGGTGGCGAGGAGGTTCTCCAGACCGCTCTCACAGGCAAGTACCCCGTTATGATGAGAACATCTTCCTCGTGCATTCAGTTTCCGACTCATTACAGATCAAACCCGCAAAATCATCTTGACTCTACTATATCTACTGTAGTATCCAGAAACGCTGATTCCCTTTTCCGGTCCACCTCCCGTCGGACATAACTAGCTAATTCAACATCACTTCAAAAACTGACAATGTTCGCGCAACGCGAATTCTTCGTCCGTCGTTCTCTCTGCTCTCTCAACACAAGTCTCTCTTTTCACTTGATCGGAAACGATTGGAACAGATTCTACAACCACTATGAAGAGCTTTATCAAGCTTTACTGCACTGAAACTAATTACCATTAATTTTTCATATTATTTTTTTTATTCGCCTTATACTCTACATCTACCATGCCTCCAGCACCGGGACGCAACGTATCAAGAACTACGGATACCTCTGAGCCCTTCGACTCAGTCGCGCCGTTTCCTGCCAGCGACAACAGTCGTTCCGTCCCTGAGTTTGTCTGTGGTGAAGGGGTTTTCCAGCCTGCGATTTCAGGCAAATAAATACGCTACTTTCAACTGTCCTTCTCCGCGTGATGGAATTTGCATTTCCAGGGATCTTCGTTTTCATTCCGCATCCGATACATCTGAGCCTATCAATGTTTACTACCAGAACGTTGATGGTGTCAATTCCTGTCTGGTTGATTACCTCCCTGCCACGTCATGCTCCTGTTACGAAATCATCGCCTTTACAGAAACATGGCTAAATGACCGCACTTTATCCAGTCAAATTATTCGTCCAGATTATGCAGTGTTCCGTCGCGATCGAAGCGAACCGCAAAAAGTCAACTGGAGACTGAGTTTTACTAGTTGTCAACCCTAGACTCACTCGATGTCACTAGAATTAACGCTCCCATAGAGGAAACCGCTCCCTTCTACCAGAACTTCAAAAACGTCGATTACGAAGCTATCTCACTAGTCCTATCGAATGGGAGAATGAGCTCGATATGTCTAATCCCGATGCAGCCGCTGCGACTTTTTCGAATATACTGAACTACATAATTGACCGCCATGTTCCCGAACATTGCTTACCCTCAAACCCACAAGCTCCCTGGGTCACTAATCAACTGCGACAACTGAAGACGGCTAAAATCCGTGTTTTCAAAACTTCAGCAAGCACAAGTCCCTCTGAAGAAAGGAAGAGAATACCGCAAGCTGAGCACAGCGTACAAAAAAAGCAGTAATGGGTGTTAAATAAAAAATGAGAATGTTTTCAATACCTTTCAGTAACTCAAATAAAGAGCGTAAAATTTCCTTTCTCCAAGAAAATTGCTCTTTGGGCTCCCTAGAAACAGTAGGCGTGATTGGTTTTGCTAGTTTGAATTTAGTCAAAGCAAAGATGGCGTCGAAACAGCACGTGCTCCGCGAACGCATTGTACGGTTCTACGAAACGCATTTCCAGCAAAGGAAAAAAGTTCACGGTGGCAGATTTTAAGGAAGAAAATGTACATGTCAGTAAGATACATCGTATCTTGGGATTCCGGAACGTAGAGCGGAAGGTCGGAAGTGGTCGTCCGGTGACAATAATGACGAAGCAGAGGAAGACATCGTTAAAGAAGCTGTTTGACAACAAGGACGCAACCAGCCTGCGTGACGCCGGTCGGAAATATGGCTGCTCCCACGTATTGATCCATCGTACCCTCAAGATGGAAGGAATCGTCTGCAGGAAGAAGACGAGGTCGCCGGAGTACACGGAGGAGCAGATTGAGACGGTTAAATCACAGTGTCGGTGGATGACCAAAAAATACCGCCTTCTGGATGAGGAAAGCTATTTTCCCCTGTTCAAAACGCATATTCCAGGCCCAATAGAGGATTTCTTTAGCTCACTCAGTGTTCTAGTGTATAAAAACAATTGGAGGGTCAAGGGCACGAAGCAACTGACTACAAGAATCCGGAACTGTATCCGGAAAATGGACGTAAGTGCCGTACAACGTTCTTGTGAGAGCATCGCAACAAAGTTACGTCGAACATCAGACCACGGCCCTTACTCAAACATTCACTTACATTTTTTTGAAGAAAATATATTATGTTATTAATAAAAAATACTGAAATCGATGAAAAAAAAAAACAATTTTTTTATATGTGGTTTGAAAAATTCTCATTTTTTATTTAACACCCGTTAGGTTTTGCTACCAGAACTATCTCCACCGGATACAGCGTAATTTTAAGACCAACCCGAGATGTTTCTAGAAGTACGTCAAAAAGAATCCGGGCTTCCGTCTCAAATATTTTTGAACGGCCATACAGCGAACACTGATCTTGAAATATGCAAAGTCTTTGCTGAGAAATTTTCTAACGTTTTCACAAAGTTTCCATTTCCGCAGAGCATCTGGGTATGATTGTAGGAAATATCGCACCACTATATTCTTCCTTCAACGGTATTCCCTTCGATGATGTAGCCATTTTAAAGGCGACAGCAAAGCTTAAAAATTCATCATCTAGGGGTCCGGACGGGATATCAGCTATCTTCTTGAAACGTTTCATGCAACATTTTCTGACTCCTATCAGACTTCCCTCGCTCTGGAAAGAAGCTTATCTACATGTTCCCTGTTCACAAAAAAGGAGATAAGAAAGATGTGAACAACTACCGCGGAATATCAGCTCTGTGTTCGATAGCCAAACTGTTCGAATTGGTTGTTCTGGATCCGATTTTCTCGCCCTCAAGGCAATACTTTTCCAACGATCAGCACGGATTATTTCCGAAACGATCCACGGCAACAAATTTGCTGACTTTCACATCGTTCGTGCAAGATAGCTTCACCATGAAATCCCAAACTGGCACCATCTATACCGATCTGTCTACTGCTTTCAATAAAGTAAATCACGATATTGCTTTTGCTAAGGATTCTGTGGATACCTACTGGACTAGTTTCGAAGCTATTTAAAGGGACGAAAGTTATCAGTGCAAACTCGAAATTACTTTTCAAGAAAATTCTCCGCTTGTTCAGGTGTGCCCCAGGGAAGCCACATGGGACCGATTATTTTTGTTATCTATTTTAACGATGTCCTCACTCTTTTGGACGATCCAAAACTTGCGTATGCCGACGACCTCAAACTTTTCCACACCATCAATGGCCAAGACGATATCGATCTCTTGCAAAGGCAGTTCAACACCTTCGCTCACTGGTGTGACACCAACTGCTTGCCTCTGAACCACAGCAAATGTGCGGTCATTTCTTTTTCTCGCAAGCGGAACCCTCTTCACGCAGAGTACACTCTCGGGAACGAAACCATCGCCCGGGGGGACCACATCAACGATCTGGGCGTTATCCTAGACCATCGGCTGGAGTTTAAGACTCATACGAATTACATCGTCGATAAAGCGTCTAGAAGGCTTGGTTTCTTATTTCGCGTAACAAACGTGTTTAAAGATGTGTACTGCCTAAAAAGTCTGTATTACAGCATAGTTCGCTCAACGCTTGAATATTCATCTGCAGTTTGGTGCCAGAACGGAGCTGGACAAATAGAGGCTATCCATCTGCGTTTCATACGGTATGCCCTGCGACGCTTGAACTGGTTAGATCCGTTTCGTTTACTCAGTGACGAAAACCGTTGCCGCCTAATTGATTTAGACACGCTTCCAAATTCATCGTAACGCTGCACGTGCTTTAGTCGTAGCGGACCTCCTTGCGTCGAGGATTGACTCTCCCATGCTGCTGGAGGCTATTCCTCTCGGATGCGACCCCGAAGATTAAGGAACAAAAATCTACAGTTCTATGTTCCCATCCGGCTGAATAACTACGGAACCAACAGCGCTCTATTTGGAGTTTTGAGAGCTTTCAACAGCTTCGCCGAGTACTTCGACTTCGACGTTTCAAGAGCTACTTTCCGTAGAAAACTTTCAGTGGTTTCGAGAACTATGTAGATTTAACTAGTTTCAACTCATTATTTTATTAAGTAAGCATTAGGATCAACATGTGATTCGTTGATGTTCTTACACAAATAAACATTAAGATAGAAGAAAATTGAATAAAATCCTTAAACTATATGTGTTCGTAATTATGTGATTTGCAATTTTCTTTAGTTTTCAGAAATTTGTGCCATGTTTAACGTATTAACAGATCTTCGTAGTTTTAAAAAGTGAAAAAAGACTTTTTGCCTTCCAGTGTTAAATTGCTTTTATAGTTTATAGTAAGAAATACAAATAGTAGTAAAATTCTCCATTGGAGTGATCAGTTTTCCAGTACGCCCTTAAGAAACGTATGACTTCATTTGGCAGTCTTACTTTCTAATCTTTCCTTTTAATAAAGTCACCAATATTTCACAAAACAAAAATCAGTCATCATACACAACATCGTGTTGATGCCGCATGAAATCCATTTGCAATGAAGATTCGGAGATTTGGCGACTGAAAGGTGTTTCAAAATATTTTTAAAATCGAAGGAATATGATCAATTCAGGATCTGGAAAACTCGCAAGAAACATAATACGTTTCCAGTTGGAAAAAATTAAAGCCGAATGTTGCTGCCTGTAGTTCCCTAGAGGGTCGGCAGAGCTACAATGCCAGTTCAATTTAAATAAGATTCAAAAGCGAGAGCTGATTAGCATCAAAGTCGATCAATCATTCTCACTACCTGGTGTATCAGAAGTGATCGAGATACTTACTGATACAAGATCCAATTCGAAAAGTCACTCAAGGAAAATGATTATAAAATAATTTTTTTCTTCAAAAACATCAGCAATATTCAATTCGTGTTGAAGGTGGGCCACGAAACTAAATCTGGAAATCTCCGACACACGCATAAATAGAAAAAAAAAACGAAATATCGGATCTAAAATAAATCGATAAAATCGATTTTTCCAAGGTGAAAGAATCGATCCAAAGAATCGGATATTTGAATTCAAAAGATCTATTCCGCAAAGATCGATCCTAGATCGAGCAATCCTAAGCCAGATAGTCCTGAAATTTGAACTTGTCTTAATTAAATTGTCGGCTTATGTCGCTTATGTTTAAAAAAATTGAATAAAAAAATGGATTCTACATTTTCCGCTTTTTGTCCAATTAATCTCCCATAGTGCATTCGGGCATTCGGATTCGACGGCTATCGATATGTAACACGGCTCATAAACTCCGATGGATGGTGTACGACCATTTGTTGATGATGTTTCCAACTGCATTCGAAGGCCAGGACAAAACGAACAGGACTTCCGGGATGCCGAAACAACTTTTCCGCTATCTACCTTATTTTAATGGGGACCAAAAGAGATAGAGATAGACACAGAGAGAGTGAGAGAGAAACTGCCAAACGGGAACCGGAAGCACGTGTGAAATTGAACACATTGCTGCCGGTGATGGGAATTCGATTGGAATCCGTGTCGGAATGCGCCAAAGATTCAGGCCCCTGCCCAGGACCCTGGGCCGAATGCCATTACTAGGGTTTGGCTGCTGGTGATGATTTTTCCAGCGGCAGCTAGTTGGAATGCATTTTTGTCGGAAGCTGCTGCAGCTGCTCGGTTTTTTGCCTGGTGTAATCTGATGCTGTTTGTTTGATTTTTGCCTTTTTTTCTGCCAAGTCCGCGCCATACATTCTATTCGAATGCTCACCCGTAACACGATTCGATAATGGTTTAATCGAGCGGAAATGTTTCATCGCTTTTGCTTGGGTGTTTGAAAAGATATAAAATGAATGTTTTTGTGCAGCGATAAAAAATGTATGATCGGGAAAAAAACACCAAAAAAGTAAATTGTGGAATCAATTGAACAAAACTTAACCATCCACTGGTAGCGAAACACGATTTTGTGAATGTGAACGCAAAGATTTCATTGAAATTGTGGGAACCAAATTTGATTGAGCTGCTGGAAAAGTAGAGTGTCCACCAAGAAGTGTTATTTCAAGGATTGTGGAGGCTCAACCTTTGAATGATGGCTTAAGCAGCTCATCATCAATGCCCGAAATAGATGAACATCAATAACGGCGCCGGCCATGTCCTAGTAGTCAATGGATAGATCGATAGAGGTAGAATATAAGTTAAGGGGGGCTCCTAGAGTATAGCAGATTTTTCCCGCAATTATGGAGGCTGAGCAAATCAGGACCGTATTTTTTTTCATCCAAAACTTGGTATAATCTGAGCATACGATTTGGATTTTTTTTAAAACAATATTCGGAAAAATCAGAATTCGGAATTCAGTGATTATTCGAAAAAAAAAAATAAAAAATTAAGTGAGGAATACACATATATTAAAAAATTTCATTATTTTTACGGAAATACGTCAGCACTGTTGAGACTGCTTTTAATACTTTTTAATAAAACAAATGTTCCTAATTAAAACAAATAAAGATAAAGCTAGATAAAAAAAATAAGCCCTACTAGAGTTTTTTTTCTTGTGTATAAATCCAGCTGAATACGGACTTGTTTTTGCAATATTATGGACACCAAACAGACCGTAGTTTACTTAACTCGTTATTTTTACTTTGAAAACCCGTGTATGCCCGAAAAAATCTAGAAAATCTTGCATTTCTACCCACAATATTAATAACAAAATGACAAAAATGACAAAAATGTCAAAACAAAAAAAAAAAAAAAATGACCAAATTGACAAAAATGACAAAAATGACAAAAATGACAAAAATGAAAAAAATGACAAAAATGACAAAAATGACAAAAGTGACAAAAATGACAAAAATGACAAAAACGACAAAAATGACAAAAATGACAAAAATGACAAAAATGACAAAAATGACAAAAATGACAAAAATGACAAAAATGACAAAAATGACAAAAATGACAAAAATGACAAAAATGACAAAAATGACAAAAATGACAAAAATGACAAAAATGACAAAAATGACAAAAATGACAAAAATGACAAAAATGACAAAAATGACAAAAATGACAAAAATGACAAAAATGACAAAAATGACAAAAATGACAAAAATGACAAAAATGACAAAAATGACAAAAATGACAAAAATGACAAAAATGACAAAAATGACAAAAATGACAAAAATGACAAAAATGACAAAAATGACAAAAATGACAAAAATGACAAAAATGACAAAAATGACAAAAATGACAAAAATGACAAAAATGACAAAAATGACAAAAATGACAAAAATGACAAAAATGACAAAAATGACAAAAATGACAAAAATGACAAAAATGACAAAAATGACAAAAATGACAAAAATGACAAAAATGACAAAAATGACAAAAATGACAAAAATGACAAAAATGACAAAAATGACAAAAATGACAAAAATGACAAAAATGACAAAAATGACAAAAATGACAAAAATGACAAAAATGACAAAAATGACAAAAATGACAAAAATGACAAAAATGACAAAAATGACAAAAATGACAAAAATGACAAAAATGACAAAAATGACAAAAATGACAAAAATGACAAAAATGACAAAAATGACAAAAATGACAAAAATGACAAAAATGACAAAAATGACAAAAATGACAAAAATGACAAAAATGACAAAAATGACAAAAATGACAAAAATGACAAAAATGACAAAAATGACAAAAATGACAAAAATGACAAAAATGACAAAAATGACAAAAATGACAAAAATGACAAAAATGACAAAAATGACAAAAATGACAAAAATGACAAAAATGACAAAAATGACAAAAATGACAAAAATGACAAAAATGACAAAAATGACAAAAATGACAAAAATGACAAAAATGACAAAAATGACAAAAATGACAAAAATGACAAAAATGACAAAAATGACAAAAATGACAAAAATGACAAAAATGACAAAAATGACAAAAATGACAAAAATGACAAAAATGACAAAAATGACAAAAATGACAAAAATGACAAAAATGACAAAAATGACAAAAATGACAAAAATGACAAAAATGACAAAAATGACAAAAATGACAAAAATGACAAAAATGACAAAAATGACAAAAATGACAAAAATGACAAAAATGACAAAAATGACAAAAATGGCAAAAATGACAAAAATGACAAAAATGACAAAAATGACAAAAATGACAAAAATGTTTTTAAAAAAATACGTAGAACTTTAAAAGAAACAATGAAATTCAATGGGAAATTAACTTATTAAACCGGACAATCTTGAATGCTCCCTTTTATAAGCATAAGTATGAATATGAATAATTCCAAATCACTGTAAGCTTTTTGATCATAATTGAAATTACCGAAAATAAATTTCGAAAAGAAATCTTTAGTTGCTTAAATTGGTCCAATCGGCCATACTGCGATTCTTTATTGAAGTTTCATTACTATTTCTATCTGAGATTAGAAATTCAAATTGAAACTTTTCTATCTGATTTTTTCTACTATTGATTTAGATGTATTTTTATTTTGAAAATTTTCTATTCTGAATTCAGCATATCATTTTCCAATTGATATTTCTCAATTTTTTTCCAATTCAATTTTTGACATTTTCAATTCTGTGTTGTTTTTTCAAGTTCATGGTTTTCTATATTTTAGGAACTGAAGATCTTTGTTAAAACTTCGAAACTAAGGTTGCCAGAATTTTTTCAGCACGTACCCGTGCCGGGTAAATTTGAGCTTTTGGTTTGGTTTGGTTTTAAAATGTCGACTGAACATCCGGCCAAATTTGGTCAAAATCCAGGAACTACTCAACACTAATAAAAAAAACTAAGAATTTTTTTTCTATCATCAGCAGTTTTTTAATCGTATTTTAGACTTCCAAAACACTTTTCATGATTATTTAAAAAAAAAACTTGCTAAAAATTTCGTTTAGGACGAGTTAAAAAATTTTTTTACAACACAATTTGTTTTTTTTTTTAATTTTTTTGGCAAATTAAGTGAATAAATCTGGGAAAGTATTGTGTACGTTCAAAAATTCCCCCTCCTCGCTCTTTTCAACACCTTTTAAATTTCACCGATATGCCGAAAACCTTTGACTCAAAATCAATTTAGCGGTGTTAGACTCTGTTAAAACTATTTTCCAAATTTTTAAATAATTCTTTTCATCGGTATGTTAACTTTGTTTTATTTAAATTTCAAACTATTAATTTATTCCCAAAAAATTCCAACAAATAAATCGTCCCTCTAACAGATTCGTTTTCATCCACTTGTTCACATGTCTCCGTTAAAGTTAGAGAGTAACTGTCCTGCGAATGAATCCTTGGCTGTCTGCAGCTTCTCTATCATGTAAAAATCCATGAGCCCTGAGGTGTGTGGTGAGCCAGTGAGACGTGGGAAAAAAATGAAATTGCAAAAGTGCTGTAATCCCACCGGAATAACACGCACATTTACGGTAACAACACGACTCCATAGACTTGGTGGGACGGCACATTTAATACGAGGGAAGGATCACACAAATGTGGCACTTGTCCAAGCCCAAGTACGTTCGACCCAAAGAGTGTGACGACAACAACGCCATGCCCAGAAGGAGTAAACCCGTAAGAATGGACCAGAACGAACGAAACTCAATGGGGAAGGGTTTTGTTTCCCTTCTCTTCTCAATTTCTAGCCAACGGGGTTTCTGTGGAGAGCTAGAGGAAAAATAAAACTGCCTGGCTGCTTGCTATTCTGACATTTCCGAGCTTTTCTGTATCGTCGTCGACGACAACTTTGAGTGCTTGCAGCTTTGTTTGGGATCAGTACCAATGTGTGGATGTGTTTATTTGTGGAAATGTCCCTGTGGGTGTCTGATGTGGCATTCTTTTGCCTTGGACCTTCTTCGTTCGGACAGAGGGATGAGCCCAGAATAGTTTCAGCTTTCAGAACCAGATCAACCAGTGGTCAATCTCTCTAGCTCTCTAGAAAATAGGATATTTCCACCGGAGACAATTCCAGGAATGGTTAACCAAAATGTTTTCAATGTGTGGTTGTCTCTCGCCTCAACTTTTGTAATACAAAAACAATTGATAAATCTTTTGCGTTGAAGTTATTCTATGTAACCAACGAAAACATTCATAGGTTGCACATTCATTCAAAAACAAACCACACATCAGCAGCCGGACGAAGTCATAAAAACACACCCTACCAGAATCAAAACACAGCAGAAAATGTGTGGCACCAGCTGTGATTCACCCGGCCATGACTCCGTTATTCGTTTCCAGCAGGATCGGCAGAATGCCGAACATTCCACGAATCATACAAGGGAGAGAAAGCTCAGAAGTTCCCGATAAGTCGGAAACGGAGCTCGTGGAAAACTTTCTGAAGGGAGTTCCTGAATGAGGGAGGAAAACTGCCAAACAACTGGCTTTCGCTTCTTCGTTTTTGAGAGAATCCGAAAGCTTTGCTGTTTTGGTTCTCGCGCTCATGTTCGTTCTCTGTTTTGGAAAATTTTGGTATTTCAGCTGTACTAAAAGTAGGTACACTGTTAATTTCCAATTTTTTCTATTTTGAAATTCGTCACATAAATATTTCAAATGAAATATTGAAAAAATTTTCACAAATTTTATATGAATGAATTCGTATCGAACATTTTAGAGATATTTGTATAAGTATAAGTATAAGTATAAGTATAAGTATAAGTATAAGTATAAGTATAAGAATAAGTATAAGTATAAGTATAAGTATAAGTATAAGTATAAGTATAAGTATAAGTATAAGTATAAGTATAAGTATAAGTATAAGTATAAGAATAAGTATAAGTATAAGTATAAGTATAAGTATAAGTATAAGTATAAGTATAAGTATAAGTATAAGTATAAGTATAAGTATAAGTATAAGTATAAGTATAAGTATAAGTATAAGTATAAGTATAAGTATAAGTATAAGTATAAGTAGTTGCCTATCGGAGGAATTCAAGAGAGCGCAAGATTTTGTTCTCATAGCCTTCAAACCGTTGCCAGCAACTATATTTCCCAGTTCTCTCATTCACTATGCATTTGGAATTGCGACTCGCAACACCATTGTAAACGACTTGAATAATCATTTCTGATACGATTTCATGTTTGTTGGGCAGAATACAGAACCATGGGTGGTGCTATATCTCCCGCAGCATTGCTTTTAAAAAGAATCGTGAAGTCTTCCATATCACAATTGTTGTGAACAGAATATGAATTTTCCAAATTACAGTATGCAAAAAAAATTTATCCACCCCCAGCAAAAAACTAGATTTATTCCAAAAACCCTACGGAAAATTAAAACACAGTTAATTGTTGTTCAGTTCATTATTGTTTATGTTAAAACAAAGTCAATTCATCAAGTTCCAAATAAAAAATATGTTCTGTTGCATTTGAGATATGATGTTAAAAAAAAAAATAAAAAATAACGCAAAAAAAGTTTGTCCACCCCTCTGGCTCACATAGCTTTAGTACTTTGTGTGACCTCCTCTGGCTTCAATAACTGCTAGACAACGTCGTGGCATCGATTCAACAAGCTTAGCAATGGTTTCCGGGGTGATTTTGTCCCATTCAGTTGAGATTACCTGCCGAAATTGCTGGATGCTTGTTGGTTTTTGCTCCTGAGCCTTAATTTTCAAAATTGACCAGAGATGCTCGATTGGATTAAGGTCGGGAGACTATGCTGGCCACTCCATAACCTTGATACGCTTTTCTTTGAACCATTGCGATACCAGCTTTGAGGTGTGTTTCGGATCTCCGTCTTGCTGGAACGTATATCTGCGCCCCAACTTTAGCTTTTGTGCAGACGCTGGTAGTTTCCGCTTCAAAATATCCAAATAAACCTCCTTGGTCATGATTCCATCGATGAATTCAAGTTCTCCAACGCCGGATGTAGCCATAGATCCCCACACCATGACTCTACCTGCAAATTTATGCGCAGTTGGCTGAAAAATCAATGAATGTTAAGTAACGCACCACCGCCATGCTTGACTGTAGGCCGCAAACACTCCTTTTTCAAACTTTCACCGGTTCGCCGCCATTTTCTTGTGATACCATCAGACAGAAATAGCATTGCTTTCGTCTCATCTGACCAAATCACCTTATTCCAGTCATCACTGGTCCATGAAATGTGGTCCAGGGCCCACTTCAATCTTTTTTTGATATTTTTTGAGGACAACCATGGCATCTTAAGCGCTACTCTGCCCTTAGAACTTTTCTTATGAAGACGATTTCGCACGGATTGTGATGTCAGTTGAATGGAAAATTCGCTTTCAATCTGTTTCGCAATTTTCGGAGCTGATAGTTCCCGGTCCAGCTCTGCCTTCTTAACGATAGCTCTGTCAATTCGGCCTGTAGTCTTTGAAGGACGCCCCGATCGCTTAGCTGGTGAGATTGAACCACGCTGTTTGTACCCCTGAACAATCCTAGCAACCGTATCTTTATTAAATAAGCCAATATCGGCTATATTACGAAAAAGGGGGCCCAGGGATGCCAGGAGTTTGAGATACAAAATCAAAGAAAAAAAAGTCTATATATGTCTGTGCATGTCGTTGACCAAAGATCAAAAGATTTAAAATCAAATTGGGTTTTAGTTTATTTCCTTAATTACAATACGCTCCGCATTTTTCGGATGCTCCAAAATAGCTGTGATTAACCGTGATAATAGGAAGGATCTTTCAAGGGTGCACCAAACAACCATAATCGTAAACCGGATGTTGCTTGTCCGATAGATGGCATCAAGGTCGAACTCAGGGTGTTCACCATCGAAGCGGCAGTCGAGGCTACAACATGCACTACGACACTGCCACCGGTTCCCTCGTTCAAAGATCCAAAAACTCCATCTGGTTTTCCCAAATGATACCCATCAGATCCGGATTACTCGATTGGATCTTCTGGAGCAGCGATGGCAAGAGACGGGGTCCTCCTGAAGCAGCTGTTCCATCTCGATGAAGATCAGATGTTCGTGCAGGAAGGCCAGCCGCTTCTCGTACGATGGAATGTCATACCTCGCCATGTTACCATCCGATTCGATGACTTTCTGCTGCTTCCAGACAGCTCTTGGAAGAAAATAGTGTTGAATAAGCATAAATCTGTCATAAGTAATGGATAATTAATGTTACTCACTGCTACCGATAAAATTGGCACCGTCGTCTATGAGTTCAACGTCTTCAGGCTTTGCTTACCAGCCCGGAACTCATCCGGAAGAATTTTTTCGCTTCTATGGATTATATTTGCAAAAATCATGGCGAAATCTTTATCTGAGCAATATATTGGATGAATGGCAAAACTCCGTGTTTTACAAAAATCAGAGCACCTGGCATCCCAGCCAACAGCCAGCTGTCAAATTTCGGCTGCGTTTCACCCCCACCGCCACATCCAACCGTCGTCTACTTTTTGCCAAAGTGAGACCACCATATCTAGATTCATCATGACTAAAACTTTGTAAAACACACTTAAATCGTAGTATCCACTTGAGGGTGGATAAAAGGTTTTTTCGTATTTTTTACCCTTTTTCATAATTTATCACATAAAACCCCGAGAAAAGATATAAACGCCGTATTTTCAATGGCAGTATAATAAATAAACATAAAATGATAAATTGTGGAACATTCATGAAATCAACTTGATTTTCACCAGAAAAAACACTACAATTGTAAATTTATGAGGTGGGTGGATAAACTATTTTTGAAAACTGTATGTCCGCAAAGAGCCTGGAATTCTTTCGGTACTAGGTTGAAACCAGAATCGTCGAAGTTAAATGTTCTTAATGGTTCGTCGAAGGTTGTCCATAAGCTACATCATCTTCTTCGAGAGTGTTTTCGATTTCAAAACACCATTATATATATTTGATTTTCTGTAACAATGACATCTGCTTTCGAAAGCCTACCTATCGTTTATTATTCTTGAGTCTGTGTGCCTTTTCAAAAATCTCTGGGTTCAGTTCTGACCTGCATTAGAGAAAGTGTTATGAAAATATTGTAAAAAACTAAACCAGACTTAAAACCTACAAGGGAAAGTTTTTGAAATATTCCATGTCTTTCGTAGTCTGTCCACATAATCCATTACTATGTGGTATACGTCTATATCTTCAACTGGAAAACCAGCCTTTGATATATACAGGATTCATGATTTTATTCACATTTCTTCCTCAGTTTTTAAAATTGTATAGGGTTCGGGTTTTTTTTTGGTTTTTAGAAGATTCCGGATATACCGTTGAACAGATGAAAGCGGGACACAATATTTTTTGGCAGATTTCCGTATTTCTCCGGTTTTCTTGGCTTCCTCAATAGCTGAAGGACTTCATCGTTGTAATGTTTCCGAAGAGATAACTTCCTTTTCATTGTGCTAAAATGTTTGAAATTTTTTATTTTAAAATTTGAAAACATTCAAAGACACAACAAAAAAGTGGCTCATGATTTTGAAAAACTTGATGGCTAGTGGAAAAATTACGGGTCACTTTTAATATTGTCTATAATTTATCTAAATTTGCGTAAAATTTAGATTTTTTTTAAAGGAAAATGTTCAACTGACCTTCGTTTTGATATTGGAGCCATTAACCCACAGAAAATGAATGAGACATTCACTCAGCAAGCTTTGTTCTTCACACTGCGTTTCTAATGATTTTTGAAATTTGTGGAATTTTTTACATAGAATGGCGCATACCTACTAGATAAATTAAAAAAAAAACAGCAAATTATCGTTGTTCAAGCGTACAAATGACTTTTGTAATACGTTCAAATGAAATAATATGCAATTGAAAAATAATAAAGAGGACGTCAAAAGAGGAACCAATGTTTAATCATTCCGAGGCATGGTACATCTGGAAGGAAAAGCGTGCTCTGGAATGGTACACCTATCTCCGTCTAGGAAAAGCCCTCAAATATATGACACACTCAAAACTACATACAAACTCTTGGCAAGTTGCTAATGATTATGTGTGACCCATGATTGTGAAATGACTGTAAATTTTGTTTCGAAATTTCAATACTTATGCCATAGCAAAAGCTATAAAAAACAGAGCAACTTTTTTGCAGTTACCGAAATAAGTTGCAATCTTAAACGTTTAATTTTCTTCAAATTTACATGTTCAGTTGCAGTGAACAGTTGCTGCAAATGTTACCAGTTTTTCAATTGAAAGTTCCCTATCAATTTGCGAGTTTTGTATTGGATCGTAAAAAGTAGAGTCGCTATGGAGAGTTAAAATCGCTTGAAAATGTCATGAATACTCATGTAAAGAAGTTCACAAAGAGATTTAAAAAGATAATTCCTGAGCCAACTTCTCTATGAAAAACTTACTCTCCATCAATGAATGGAAGTTAAGTTTTGAATTTTTGTGATCAATCATATTTCTTCTTAATTAGGGTGTCATATTAAGAGAAACTTTGATTCAATCAGTCGTTAAAAATTGACAAGCGGCGGCGGTGAGGCGGCCTCGGCGTTGCGAGCACGTGCCAAATTTGTCACAACAAGCAATCAATCAGGGGGAACACGTCTCGTTTGGCATCGAGCAATCGGTACTAGATTCCGTGAATGGAAGTTTGGCACACTCGTTGCTTGCTGCTGTTCCGGGGCCCAATTTTGTGGCTGGCTGACCCAGAATGGAGTTTGGACATTCGGCCGAAGGCCGTCAGGCCGAAAGATGATGAGGGGTAAATGGCTTATTAGGTCAAAGGATATTCGACCGAAGAGGACAGTAGACCGAATGGGAGACCGAAGTTTATTTGGTCGAATGGACGATAGCATCCATCGGGCCGATTTTTTTTTCAGAAACCTTATTGCACCATTGCGCTATTCCACGTTAAACTCATTCGGCTCAACATCTTTTCAGCCTATGACCCATTCGGCCTGATAACCCATTTGGACCAACGTTCATCGACCGAATGACCTTCTGGCTAACTATTTTCCGCCGAAGGACCCAACCTTCATGGCCTAGAGCAGCAAAATCCAAAACGGATGTGCAATAGGACTGCAAACATTTGTTCACACGATGAGGAAAAATCGGCTTCGACTTTGTAGGAAGGACCATGGGCCATTGCGAGCTAAGTACAAAAACAAACTGTTTGAAACGGTTAAAGGATTGTGTCCCCGGATTTTAGACCTTGGCCTAAGCATAGCATGATGTGAGCTTTTGGACATATTTTCGGTAGTTTGTGCTCGCAATGATTGTAAGTAGCGAGCTTGGATCCGTTAGATCGACACGTTGAATTGAGTCACTCAACCAGTGAACCATCCTACCGTTACTTTGCTTTCGTTTCCGACTTTCAGCTGAAATTCGGTCCTTCCTGACCGCAAAAATACTTCATGGAGCTGTCTTGAAGAGTCTCTGCTGCTAGTACATCATCAGATCAGAGCAGCAGCTGTTCGCCCTAGGACCAGAACCCTGACGATAACGCTGATGATGGTTGACGAAGTCTTGTGCTAACCTAGCTCGGTCGTTCGTTCGTTCGTTCGTTCCATCGCTTGCATCTCGGTTTGGCCCAAGTTGAAATTTTGCAAAAAGGGAACCGCAAAACGTGTGTCCATCGTCGTCATCCTCGTACTCGCACATTCCCATACAGCCAGGCATGGTGGAGCCATATGCATCAGTCAGAGATAGGACGACGACGTTGACGGAAGCTGGCCACAAAGTCCGGATAGAGAGACACACAACCATAACGATGCACTCACAAAAGGGCACCAGTTCCAGCAAAAACTCAACCGAAAACAGGTTTCACGCTCGGCAAACTACTCTGCTAAGCTCCATTATAATGCTGTTAGAGATTACGTGAAAATCCGTCGAACGAACCGGACTGTTTAGAGGCCATTGCTGAATGGTTTTCCAGTGTTGTTTTTTTCCTCTTCTGTCGTTGACGATGGATGATGACCCCTGCACGAGGACCCCGGAAGGTGAAACCGGGATAGGGCAAGAGGACAAATGCCAAAGGATTTTCTGAAAATGGTGTCGAATGCAATGAGCTTCAGCAGAGTGCTATAAGAGATTAAAAAGTTGCTCTACCGGGAGCTGATTTTTAATGGGTTCCGTTGATTTGTGCGCTTAGTTATGGGAAAACAATAACGATGTTAAATTATTCCCAGGAAATGGCAGGAACTTTGAAAGAGATCTAGAAAATTTAATATAAATGACAAAAATGACAGAAATGACAAAAAGACAAAAATGACAAAAATGACAGAAATGACAAAAAAGACAAAAATGACAAAAATGACAAAAATGACAAAAATGACAAAAATGACAAAAATGACAAAAATGACAAAAATGACAAAAATGACAAAAATGACAAAAATGACAAAAATGACAAAAATGACAAAAATGACAAAAATGACAAAAATGACAAAAATGACAAAAATGACAAAAATGACAAAAATGACAAAAATGACAAAAATGACAAAAATGACAAAAATGACAAAAATGACAAAAATGACAAAAATGACAAAAATGACAAAAATGACAGCAATGACAAAAATGACAAAAATGACAAAAATGACAAAAATGACAAAAATGACAAAAATGACAAAAATGACAAAAATGACAAAAATAACAAAAATGACAAAAATGACAAAAATGACAAAAATGACAAAAATGACAAAAATGACAAAAATGACAAAAATGACAAAAATGACAAAAATGACAAAAATGACAAAAATGACAAAAATGACAAAAATGACAAAAATGACAAAAATGACAAAAATGACAAAAATGACAAAAATGACAAAAATGACAAAAATGACAAAAATGACAGCAATGACAAAAATGACAAAAATGACAAAAATGACAAAAATGACAAAAATGACAAAAATGACAAAAATGACAAAAATAACAAAAATGACAAAAATGACAAAAATGACAAAAATGACAAAAATGACAAAAATGACAAAAATGACAAAAATGACAAAAATGACAAAAATGACAAAAATGACAAAAATGACAAAAATGACAAAAATGACAAAAATGACAAAAATGACAAAAATGACAAAAATGACAAAAATGACAAAAATGACAAAAATGACAAAAATGACAAATAATCAAAATAATAAAAAATGACAAATTGTCAAAATTGTCAAAATTGTCAAAATTGTCAAAATTGTCAAAATTGTCAAAATTGTCAAAATTGTCAAAATTGTCAAAATTGTCAAAATTGTCAAAATTGTCAAAATTGTCAAAATTGTCAAAATTGTCAAAATTTTCAAAATTGTCAAAATTGTCAAAATTGTCAAAATTGTCAAAATTGTCAAAATTGTCAAAATTGTCAAAATTGTCAAAATTGTCAAAATTGTCAAAATTGTCAAAATTGTCAAAATTGTCAAAATTGTCAAAATTGTCAAAATTGTCAAAATTGTCAAAATTGTCAAAATTGTCAAAATTGTCAAAATTGTCAAAATTGTCAAAATTGTCAAAATTGTCAAAATTGTCAAAATTGTCAAAATTGTCAAAATTGTCAAAATTGTAAAAATTGTCAAAATTGTCAAAATTGTCAAAATTGTCAAAATTATCAAAATTGTCAAAATTGTCAAAATTGTCAAAATTGTCAAAATTGTCAAAATTGTCGAAATTGTCAAAATTGTCAAAATTGTCAAAATTGTCAAAATTGTCAAAATTGTCAAAATTGTCAAAATTGTCAAAATTGTCAAAATTGTCAAAATTGTCAAAATTGTCAAAATTGTCAAAATTGTCAAAATTGTCAAAATTGTCAAAATTGTCAAAATTGTCAAAATTGTCAAAATTGTCAAAATTGTCAAAATTGTCAAAATTGTCAAAATTGTCAAAATTTTCAAAATTGTCAAAATTGTCAAAATTGTCAAAATTGTCAAAATTGTCAAAATTGTCAAAATTGTCAAAATTGTCAAAATTGTCAAAATTGTCAAAATTGTCAAAATTGTCAAAATTGTCAAAATTGTCAAAATTGTCAAAATTGTCAAAATTGTCAAAATTGTCAAAATTGTCAAAATTGTCAAAATTGTCAAAATTGTCAAAATTGTCAAAATTGTCAAAATTGTCAAAATTGTCAAAATTGTCAAAATTGTCAAAATTGTCAAAATTGTCAAAATTGTCAAAATTGTCAAAATTGTCAAAATTGTCAAAATTGTCAAAATTGTCAAAATTGTCAAAATTGTCAAAATTGTCAAAATTGTCAAAATTGTCAAAATTGTCAAAATTGTCAAAATTGTCAAAATTGTCAAAATTGTCAAAATTGTCAAAATTGTCAAAATTGTCAAAATTGTCAAAATTGTCAAAATTGTCAAAATTGTCAAAATTGTCAAAATTGTCAAAATTGTCAAAATTGTCAAAATTGTCAAAATTGTCAAAATTGTCAAAATTGTCAAAATTGTCAAAATTGTCAAAATTGTCAAAATTGTCAAAATTGTCAAAATTGTCAAAATTGTCAAAATTGTCAAAATTGTCAAAATTGTCAAAATTGTCAAAATTGTCAAAATTGTCAAAATTGTCAAAATTGTCAAAATTGTCAAAATTGTCAAAATTGTCAAAATTGTCAAAATTGTCAAAATTGTCAAAATTGTCAAAATTGTCAAAATTGTCAAAATTGTCAAAATTGTCAAAATTGTCAAAATTGTCAAAATTGTCAAAATTGTCAAAATTGTAAAATTGTCAAAATTGTCAAAATTTTCAAAATTGTCAAAATTGTCAAAATTGTCAAAATTGTCAAAATTGTCAAAATTGTCAAAATTGTCAAAATTGTCAAAATTGTCAAAATTGTCAAAATTGTCAAAATTGTCAAAATTGTCAAAATTGTCAAAATTGTCAAAATTGTCAAAATTGTCAAAATTGTCAAAATTGTCAAAATTGTCAAAATTGTCAAAATTGTCAAAATTGTCAAAATTGTCAAAATTGTCAAAATTGTCAAAATTGTCAAAATTGTCAAAATTGTCAAAATTGTCAAAATTGTCAAAATTGTCAAAATTGTCAAAATTGTCAAAATTGTCAACATTGTCAACATTGTCAAAATTGTCAAAATTGTCAAAATTGTCAAAATTGTCAAAATTGTCAAAATTGTCAAAATTGTCAAAATTGTCAAAATTGTCAAAATTGTCAAAATTGTCAAAATTGTCCGAAATCCGTTGAACATCCTTAAATCTATGAAACTCTCTTTCATCAATGACTGAAATTTTTGAATTTGTAGAAGAAAAGTCTATAAGGAAGCTTTCACTTTCTTAAAATCCTATTCCATGCTTAGTTTAATCTATCAACTTGAGCGAATTAAAAGATTCATCAATGAAACTAAATCATATTTTCAAAATTATAATTATAAGATGGAAATTTTGCTGTCCTGATTCTTGGAAAGTTGATCCGAATTTGAGATTTTAGTTTGAAATTTGGCTTTCGAAAATAACTGCAATATTAATCATGTTATATTTATGTAGGCAAAAAAATTGGTTTTTTTTTAAATTTTTTTAGCGGCCGTTTAAATTTTGAGTGTACATTCAAATGGATTTCCTTGAAAGTTTTATCGGAAAGATTACATGTTTCTATGCCAGCAAATATTCTTCATCGAAAATCAATTTCTAATAAAAATAATGTGGATGACTTTTTTGAATAAAAGTTCAAATAAAAATAAATATTTTTTATATAAAAAAAACTTGAGAAAAGAGCTCAAATTTTACATAAAATTGAAAATTTTCAAATGAATCATGTAAACAAACTGACTTTGGTTGAAAATTAGAATTTATGAAATATAACTAACAATCCAAGTCTTAAGATGGCGACCTTTTGCAATTTGAGTTCCTCAACGAAATAATCTTTTTGTTAATTTTATCTTGAAATACCATCTGAATCAGAATTCAGAATTTGAGCCAAGAATTTGGTTAGAGCCCTCAATCATAACTCCGTAATTTTAAATCAATTTTTTGGGGTCCGATATGAAATTCAAATTTTGAGTTTTTATTCGACTTGCGAATCTGAATTAAAATATGAAATGATGAATCTGTTTTTATTTATTTTTCAATTTTGGATTGCCATTTTTAAGCTTTGTTATTTTTGAATACTGTATATGAATTGAATTAAGAATTTTGAACCTTAATTTGAAACAAAAACTGAGGATGATTTTAAATTTGTTTTTCAAAATCATGGACCAAATTTTGAATGAAATGAAGAATGAAATTTGAGCTACAATTCTTAAACACCTTTTCAAATCTATTTTCTTATGATGATTTTAACCGATAATCAAAATTCCTTAAGTGGATATAGAATCCAGAATTTGAAAACAGAAATACAATTTTTGATTTTGATAATAGGGAATCAGAACTTCTGAAATATTTTTAATCTAATTTCAAATTTATTATTCACAATTTTTATCACCAAGGGAGAAAATTTTGAATAACTGATCTTGGGATGACTTGTGATCTGATCTTGGGATTATTTTTTGAGGTTTTGGCTTCAATTCTGAGTCATCATTGTTACTCTTGAATAACCTTACTCAATTATCAAAAATTGATTGAGAATTCAAAATTTTGAGGGTTGAGAAGAATATTTACCTCGCTTACTTTTTTCTGGACCCTCAAGGAGGGGAGGGTTTGGTGGGCGTTCCTACGACCATGCCAACACGTAATGTAATATTTCGTCATTCCTTTGAAATGTATCAATCATTTATTTTAGATCGTAAAATGACTTGAACCAAAGATGCTATCGAAATATTAATTTTTGCGATGAAGCATTTTTTGCCTTTCTTTCAGAAAGGTATAGTTATCGGTCGATTTGGGAGATCATTAATTATGGGTCTTAGATATACCTTTATAGGTACCTATCGAATCAGCTCGTCGAGTTTAGACGATGTCTGTGTATTTGTGTGTATTGGTGTGATTTTTTGTAAACTTTTTTGCACGTTTTTGCGAAACTGGGCAGTACAATAAAAATGATTTTTAGCTTAAAAAATTTGATTTTTTTTCTTCTTCGTCCTATAAAAGAAAGAAAAAAAAACAAAATAGTTTGAAAAATAAATTTTCATAGTAATTATCATCAAATCATGACTCCAAAAAACGTGTCAATTTAGCTTGCTAGCCACAACCAGCAATCACTAAAATCAAGATTATCGTGTCTATGACGTCAAATTATACGTGACGTCATAGATACGCGCATGCTATCTAAACGTATGGATCTGTCTATGTGTGGAAGGGAGAACAGACAGGCTTCACTCCCACTCAGGTTTGATGTGATGTCATCGTGACAGAAAACGTGTGGGAGGAAGACGACAATTCAAATTTTCCCGGCCTATGGTAGTAATTTTTTCATTTTAATGGTTCAGTTTGAAACCGAACCATTTCAAAAATTTCGGAACCGAAGCTCCGAATTATAAACATAAAATTGGTTTTAACCAAGGGGTACGACCCCGAAATTAATAAAGTCGTTGATGAGTACGTCATGCCCACACTGCATGGTACGAAAGTGATTGTTACTTCGAGATTCTCCCAACAATATATTCAGGTTGCTCTGTGAAGGACAAAACGACGAAGGGGCGCGTGTGGGAGAACGAAGCACACCATATCAATTTCTTCACACGCTCATTTTCATTTACCATTTTAATGGTTACCTAATTAATTATTTTAGTTTTTGCTTTTGAATAAATTTTTGGAAAAACTGCAATCATAATGGTAGTTCTCATGTAAAAAATATAATAATGTTAAAAAAGTTGACATTGAGATATTTTTTTTTATATTGTAATCTTAAATTTTATATTCGTCTTCTTAATTGATTTTGATCGGTACGTTATGATGTTATGTTATGATCGATATACTTATGCGTTGACACCAGCCCGACATACCATATACTAAACAGAAAATTTCAAAATTGATCATATATACAAATTTGAAAATATACTTTACCGATCATTGGACTCTATTGTGGCTCAGCATAATTTATGCTTCAGCCACCTGGCTAGAATTAGTCATTTCCCTCTGTTTCCCACGCTGGGGTTTACGGGTGTTTATCTTTAACTTAGTTTATGTTTATCTTTAACTTAGTTTATGTTTATCTTTAACTTAGTTTAGTTCTCCCGCTGCATAGGGCCGTGGGAAAGGTCCTTCACTGTTGACGATAGCCAGTGTCTTTTCTTGTATAAATAAAGTGGAACGAGGTTCCAAAGACATAGTATAAGTTTAACCATAGAAGTAGTTATTCTTCTTCCATCCGAAATTGCCACAGTGGTGGCAGCGGTGTGTTCAGTCTGGTAAAAGCCATCGACCAATATAGCGTCTAGTACTCGCTTACTCTAGTGCCACCAAGTTTCTCTCTCAAATTAAGAGACCAGTTCAAACAGTGTCAGCGAAAAACTATTTAATAGTTTTGAAGTCCTGTCAGTGAAAACCTATTTAAAAGTATTGAAGTCGGAAAATCTGATCTTGCTCAGGACTTGTAGTTCAAAGTGAATTGCCGATCTCAGCCTTAACGATTAATCGAATCAACGAACAATTCGATCAACGTTACTATTTTTCCTCGACGTTCGGTTCAGACAAAGGTCTATGACTAACGCTGGCCTATTTCGAACGTTTCTAGTAAGTGGCGCTACCGGCAAACAGTTTTTGCTGCACATCATCATCATCTTCAATTTTTGCCAATAAGTGTCGCAATTGAGTGAACGTTTCTAGTAATTGGCGCTACCGCAAACAGTTTTTGCTGCACATCATCATCATCTTCAATTTTTGCCAGTAAGTGTCGCAATTGAGTGAACGTTATCATTGATCAATGTATCGCGTCGTGTGCTAATTGAATTTGGAAAACCACCTACGAGTACACGCGATACAATAATCTGAAGCCAAGAAGAATTAGACCATCCGTGATCCGCGCATCAGTTGCTGTAGTGTGCCACCATAGTCCCATCATCGCCACCGACGCCGTTGCCGCTCCGCTACCGCTCGCCACCAGTCACCATCATCGGTTGTAATTAAGGTACCTACATTTTATTTCTTCTCTTTCTTTTCTCAACCTTATAAAATAAAAAGGGAGACCAAAAAAAAAAAAAATTTTTTTTTGATAAACATTAGGATAAGGAATCAGCAGTTTATGAATTTTATTAAAGTGGTTAGGAAATTAAGGAATAGGGATATAATTGAAGAAGCCTCTCCTTCCATCCCATCAGATTCGGATTCAGAAGACACTACGTCATTGTGTCCCGAAAGAAATTTAACACAAATTTTTAGAACAATGTCTTTCGATTCTCGTGAAGCACGAGAAGCTATCCCAGCTTTTGAGGGAAAAAATAATTTTTTTCAATTCATTACAATTTGTAATGAATTTCATGAAGAACTCGGAGAAGAAGAATCAGATGGACCACTCATTAGGGTCGTTAGGCAAAAATTAAACAAAGAAGCATTTACTCTTTGTAGAAATGCTACATCATATGAAGAATTAATAGACATACTAACAAAGAAATATGGAGAAGATATCCCTCTTACAGTTTTGGTGTCAAGAATGGTAAGCCTTAAGCAAAATGATATCGAGACCATGAAAACTTATGGTGATCGATCAATTTTGCTTTTGGAAAAAATTACCATGACATCGGAAACTTTAGTGAAAGCGTCCAATATTAGAAATAAAAATGTAGACGCAACAAATTTTATTTATAAAAAATTAATTCTTGAATATTTTATAAATGGAATAAAAATTCAAGACGTGAAAAATATAGTTAAATCAAACAATTTTGAAAATTTAACAGAGGCAGTTGAATATGCTGTAAATTTGGAACCAAGTTATAGAAAAAGCAATTGGTCAAATGATACGAACTCTAATAACAATAGAAGAAATTCAAATTTTGAAAATAACCATTACAGAAACACAAATTATAATAATGTTGGAAGGAACAATAACTTCCAAAGCAATATTAATACAAGAAATTCTGGTTACCGAGAACAAAGACATTTTACCCAAAACGGGAACAAATCCAATTCCACAACTCAACAAAATTTAAATTCAAACTACCGACAACCGCGTTGGTCTGGAAACAAACAAATGAAAATTGAACCGGTTGAACCGGTAAATTCATATTCTCA